>NW_018406874.1:551439-562998 GCF_002113885.1 Mizuhopecten yessoensis
GCCATTTCTCTGTATGATATGTCGTCATCATAATCTCATAGGGAAATATGCCATTTCTCTGTATGATATGTCGTCATCATAATCTCATAGGGAAATATGCCATTTCTCTGTATGATTTGTCGGCATCATAATCTCATTGGGAAGTATGCCATTTCTCTGTATATGTCGGCATCATAATCTCATAGGGACATATGCCATTTCTCTGTATGATATGCCGTCATCATAATCTCATAGGGAAATATGCCATTTCTCTGTATGATATGAAGGTAGATGTTTTTTTCTTTATTTTGCTCATTAGAATGCTTTTTGGTTGTGTTGTCAGTACTCGTTTTCTTGGTGTACGGACGTGACATTACTAGGATTTGACGGTGGCCATTCCGGATTATATTGTCCCGGGATCAAGAAATAATCTTAAACCTATATTTTCGCTTAGCCAAACACGGATGTCGCCTCTTTACATAATCTTATTCGTGATTGGCCAAGTCAAAACTTAAGAAAATTTTAGACTTAAATCATTTCATGATCTAAGGGCCAGGTCTTATTCTCCCCGCACTTTTTCAATGGTCTCCGTGTAAAGTCTGTACTTTGTTCATAGATTAATTTTATCGATTTGGAGTTCTCCTTATGGTATTGTTTACGCTTCTGCATTCTCTTGTTGTTTTCTCTAACACATTTGGTACATAAAAGTGTAATTGTTGCTTCCTTTTTTAGGT
Organism: Mizuhopecten yessoensis; assembly: GCF_002113885.1. NCBI lineage: Eukaryota > Metazoa > Mollusca > Bivalvia > Pectinida > Pectinidae > Mizuhopecten > Mizuhopecten yessoensis. Next base: position 552,153 of record NW_018406874.1, read on the forward strand.
AATTCACCAGCATGTTTCAGCGCCATTGTAAGGTCAATCTGCCATATCCCTGGACTACTCTGTAAAGAATATGCAACTTACCAACATAATGTTTAATATTTGAACATTCACAGCAAACGACACGTTTATGTAAATTGTTTTGCAGTAGTTACGGCTAACAGAACAGACATGTGATTACAATGAGAGGACAGATAGCACGCCAATCATCTATCTTAGCTCTAAATATGATAAATAAGCTTCACGCGTCGAGCAGATGACACTGACGTTTTTATTAGATGATAAAACTAGATATCATTTTTTTCACGTCGATGAGAAAAAAATCACTAATTGCTTACCACTTAGTGACACCGTGCATGTCACTTTATGTACGCAGACTCTTTCATCAGACGATTCAGACCGACACACGCTAGAGCGAGGTCTGAGCCATCCCCTAACTATGATATATATAACGTATATAACAGTGTGTCTGTCTGCCAAGCATTGGCATTTACATTTAACTGGAATTTGTCCAGCAGGTCTAAATGATACACTCGGTGCAGAGTTAACATGTTCTTCATATCTACAGTATATCTGTGGATATCAAAGACAAGATCAACATTTAACTTCTCTTATTCCTTATTGAATTCATATTGAAATACAGTCCTCTTTACTTCTCTCATTCTCTTACCATAATACGTTATTTTATCATCCACTTAAATTGGATAAACGATTTTTAAAAAGACAGGAAATTCTATTTTATGTATTTTCGTCAATACAAATCAGCTATCATGGACTATCACTGACGGATACGTTATGTTCCTACATGTCAATAAAGGGGGCCACTTTATAGTTCTCATCAATATACAATACACGGAAGGTCAGCTTCAACAAATTCAAATTCGAATACTTTAAAAACGTTCAGCTTCTCATCTTATCAGTTCACAAATGAAATTAACACCAGTGAATAGACAAAATATACCAGGTAGCTATATACCGTATATCATAAAAACACTACTAAATGTCGGTGACTACACACACCTAGTCAGCTTTACACTCCTATATGTCGGTAAATAGACCACTCTATAGATCTAGTCACTACACACCTAGTCAGCTTTACACTCCTACATGTCGGTAAATAGACCACTCTATATATCTAGTCACTACACACACTTAGTCAGCTTTATAATCCTACATGTCGGTAAATAGACCACTCTATAGATCTAGTCACTACCCACACCTAGACACCTTTACACTCCTACATGTCGGTAAATAGACAACTCTATAGATCTAGTCACAACACACACTTAGTCAGCTTTACACCCCTACATGTCGGTAAATGGACCACTCTATATATCTAGGCACTACACACCTAGTCAGCTTTACACTCCTGCATGTCGGTAAATAGACCACTCTATAGATCTAGTCACTACACACCTAGTCAGCTTTACACTCCTGCATGTCGGTAATTAGACCACTCTATATATCTAGTCACTACAAACCTAGTCAGCCTTACACTCCTACATGTCGGTAAATAGTCAACTCTATAGATCTAGTCACTACACACCTAGTCACCTTTACACTCCTACACGTCGGTAAATAGACCACTCTATAGATCTAGTCACTACACACACCTAGTCAGCTTTATACTCCTACATGTCGGTAAATAGACCACTCTATAGATCTAGTCACTACACACCTAGTCACCTTTACACTCCTACACGTCGGTAAATAGACCACTCTATAGATCTAGTCACTACACACATAGTCAGCTTTACACTCATACATGTCGGTAAATAGACCACTCTATAGATCTGGTCACTACACACCTAGTCAGCTTTATACTCCTACATGTCGGTAAATAGACCACTCTATATATCTAGTCACTACACACCTAGTCACCTTTACACTCCTAAATGTCGGTAAATAGACCACTCTATAGATCTAGTCACTACACACTTAGTCAGCTTTACAGTCATACATGTCGGTAAATAGACCACTCTATAGATCTGGTCACTACACACCTAGTCAGCTTTATCCTCCTACATGTCGGTAAATAGACCACTCTATAGATCTAGTCACTACACACCTAGTCACCTTTACACTCCTACATGTCGGTTAATAGACCACTCTATATATCTAATCACTACACACCTAGTCAGCTTTACACTCCTACATGTCGGGTTAATAGACCACTCTATAGATCTAGTCACTACACACCTAGTCAGCTTTTCACTCCTACATGTCGGTAAATAGACCACGCTATAGATCTAGTCACCTCACACACCTAGTCAGCTTTACACTCCTAAATGTCGGTAATTAGACCTCTCTAAATATCTAGTCACTACACACCTAGTCACCTTTTCACTCCTACATGTCGGTAAATAGACCACGCTATAGATCTAGTCACCTCACACACCTAGGCAGCTTTACACTCCTACATGTCGATAAATAGTCCACTCTATAGATCCAGTCACTACACACCTAGTCAGCTTTTCACTCCTACATGTCGGTAAATAGACCACGCTATAGATCTAGTCACCTCACACACCTAGGCAGCTTTACACTCCTACATGTCGATAAATAGTCCACTCTATAGATCTAGTCACTACACATCTAGTCACCTTTACACTCCTACATGTCGGGTTAATAGACCACTCTATATATCTAATCACTACACACCTAGTCAGCTTTACCCTCCTACATGTCGGGTTAATAGACCACTCTATAGTTCTAGTCACTACACACCTAGTCACCTTTACACCCCTACATGTCGGTAAATAGACCACTCTATAGAGCTAGTCACTACACAAACCTTGTCAGCTTTACACTCCAACATGTCGGTAAATAGACCACTCGATAGAGCTAGTCACTACACAAACCTAGTCAGCTTTACACTCCAACATGTCGGGTAATGGACCCCTCTATAGATCTAGTCACTACACACACCTAGTCACCTTTACACTCCTACACGTCGGTAAATAGACCACTCTATAGATTTAGTCACTACACACCTAGTCAGCTTTATACTCCTACATGTCGGTAAATAGACCACTCTATATATCTAGTCACTACACACCTGGTCAGCTTTACACTCCTACATGTCGCTAAATAGACCACTCTATAGATCTAGTCACCTCACACACCTAGGCAGCTTTACACTCCTACATGTCGATAAATAGTCCACTCTATAGATCTAGTCACTACACATCTAGTCACCTTTACACTCCTACATGTCGGTAAATAGGCCACTCTATAGAGCTAGTCACTACACACCTAGTCAGCTTTACGCTCCTACATGTCGGTAAATGGACCACTCTATAGATATAGTCACTACACACCTAGTCAGCTTTATACTCCTACATGTCGGTAAATAGACCACGCTATAGATCTAGTCACCTCACACACCTAGGCAGCTTTACACTCCTACATGTCGATAAATAGTCCACTCTATAGATCCAGTCACTACACACCTAGTCAGCTTTTCACTCCTACATGTCGGTAAATAGACCACTCTATAGAGCTAGTCACTACACACCTAGTCAGCTTTTCACTCCTACATGTCGGTAAATAGACCACGCTATATATCTAGTCACTACACACCTGGTCAGCTTTACACTCCTACATGTCGATAAATAGTCCACTCTATAGATCCAGTCACTACACACCTAGTCAGCTTTTCACTCCTACATGTCGGTAAATAGACCACTCTATATATCTAGTCACTACACACCTGGTCAGCTTTACACTCCTACATGTCGCTAAATAGACCACTCTATAGATCTAGTCACTACACACTTAGTCAGCTTTACACTCATACATGTCGGTAAATAGACCACTCTATAGATCTTGTCACTACACACACCTAGTCAGCTTTGCACTCTTACATGTCGGTAAATGGACCACTCTATAGATCTAGTCACTACACACTTAGTCAGCTTTACACTCCTACATGTCGGTTAATAGATCACTCTATATATCTAGTCACTACACACACTTAGTCAGCTTTATACTCCTACATGTCGTTAAATAGCCCACTCTATAGACCTTGTCACTACACACACCTATTCAGCTTTACACTCCTACATGTCGGTAAATGGACCACTCTATAGATCTAGTCACTACACACCTAGTCAGCTTTACACTCCTACATGTCGGTAAATAGTCCAGTCTATAGATCTAGTCAGTACACACCTATTCAGCTTTACACTCCTACATGTCGGTAAATGGACCACTCTATAGATCTAGTCACTACACACACCTAGTCAGCTTTACACTCCTACATGTCAGTAAAAGGGCTAGTAAAGACCTTGTCATTTCATCCTTACAATGATCTTTACATTATTTTCTACTATTTGTTTGTATAAGATTGATTCGTATTTTCAACATTTTCGTTCATTCAATATTTTTGATATTTGTATTCAGTTGCCATGAAAAGTTCGTCCAATTTGATACAATATCGTGCTTATTCTCACAGATTGTATCTAACGTTCGGTGACTTGGTTCTGATTAACAATACGCTAGATCTGATTCATGCAATGGAGGAAACTCAATCAAAGAAAAACATCAGATAACAATCACACTTGTCAGAACCGTGTCAGAATTAGTGCGATATCAACATTGTAGACATTTTCCTGTGTTCGAATTACGGCTGTTTAAGGTAGACGCTATAACACTAGTGTGGGCGGAGTACCATTGGATTTTATGATAAACACAGATAGGCCCTATACCGGTAACGTTAGTGGAATGATAATATTATTGTAGATCACGTTAGTTGGCGTGATATGACGCCCCCTAACTAAGATATAGCTTGTTTAGTGCCAAGACTGACCTGCCTGTATGTCAATAAGTACGCTATGCTGTGACAAATACTCGGTCAGTAGGTGTTCCAGCCCACATTGTTGTTTTAATAAATAGTGTAAGTTAAGATATATCGATCAACAACGATGTTACAATTAGTCATTAAAGAAACCATAAACTGTATTGATGTTATATGTGTTACACAATTATAGATGGATTGATAACATTCGGCTACTTCTATATTTCATTTAAAGATAATCGTAGACATGGATGCTATGCATTAAATCTGAATGCACTTATGTGTAATTAATGTTGAATATTTATCCAACGAAAGCAAGTTCAAAAAAATTCAGCTTGAATACGGAATGTTTTTCCATCGTTCTAAAATTATTTCATTATTTGGATTTACATATGTAGCAGGATCATGTTGTCTCAATTTTCAAACTTTTCACACGGCTGTAAAAAAAGGTTACGCGAATTTGAAGGAGACAAGGAACAATATTACTCCGGAATAACCAACAAAAGGTCCAAATTCCGGTTGTCATTGTCTAGGACCGGTTGCATCACGTAGAACTCACAAGAATATTACGTCTGATTAAACACCCACCGGGTTGACTATCTGGCAATTCACCGCCCACAGGCAACAGATGGCCAAATGTCAGAAAAACTTATTCTGTTATTTCAAGTTTAGAATAAGTAGATATGTAAACACAGTTACTCGTTTAATCGCTTATGTTTTCAAATTATATATCGAAAGTATTGCTCTAGGGGATTGCAGTCATTGGACTATGCTATTAGTTGGTATCGTGGCGACACCTTTTTCTGCTGTCTTTTTAAAATTATATCGTTGCCAATCGTTCTCGTCAAAAGTCGTAAAAGAACGTGAATTGACATAAACTGTAATTGAATACGAGTTTGTGTCTTTGTCAGTGCGCTAACAATGTGATGACAGAAAATTCGTGACACGTCTTAAACTCTTGTTTAAAAGTGTGGAAGGTATCTATCCAATGCCGGTAGAAATTCGAGATGCTGTTCTGAATAATGTATTGAAATAATTGTGTATATAAAACGCTTGTTTATGTATATGAAATTATGGTGGTTTTTTTTAATTCTGTATAATATTCTTTAAAAACACAAACATCTTACTTTCCTATTGTCATGATTTAGGAGCGGTTGCACCGTTCCACAGTAAAACCTCCCATATATTAACCTTCCACATCTGTTAACATATTGTCTGGGATGAGGATCTGACAACCGCCCACAATGATATATGGTAGATGTGAAATACATTAAACAAATGCCAGAAACGTTACCCTGCAAATGTTTTGGAAACAATGTCGCTCACGAGCTCGTATAAATATGAAATGTATTTTTCATTGAAAACTAGATTTTAGCAACTTTATTCAGAAGCTATGCATCACTATGAAGACTTTAATTATACATAGTGTAGTGGCCAGATGTAATGCATTTATTGTTCACAAAACTTATTTCAGTGCATATCATTTGATCTTTTGGTTCGTGCTAAACTGTGACTATGTCATACGGATCGATCGTATAATTGTACTACGTCTGAATAGGCGTTCACCCTCAGCTTTTGTTTTGGTTTACCGTTGCAGTCGGTCATCTCTGTTGTATATGTATATCAGCACAAGGTGATAGATGACACATCCTGCGATACAACACCAGTTTGTTACATTTGTTGACCTTATGTTTTAAACGCCGTGACGATGACTTCCGCTGTAATGGTGCGATCAGAGGCGTGGAAATAAATCGTGAACCCGCTTTAATTTATTGGTGTTAGACGTGACTTTAATCACTCTCCACTGATACAACCCAGTGCATCATTTTATCTTGTAATTGTCAGTTTCTTATTAGGGCCAAGAAAGGTCAATCAACACCCTTCCCTCAAGTGTGATTTGACAGGAGGGTCATTAAGTGGTATCGTATTGTTTGACTTTCCCCTACATCATATCACAAGTCATCTTAGTATTTAATAACAAACCAAGATAACTAATAATCAAAAGGCATTAAGTCTTGAAATATCCTTTTACAATATATAATGGTATTATAATCATATAAAAGTGACGATAACAAGTTATTGATATATCACACTACAAACCTGAAGAGCCCTGTGAAGGGTGAAAGCAGCTTGTTTTTTAGTTGGTCGTTAGATCTTATTTTTTCTATATCACACCATATATGTACTTATTTAAATCTCAGTATGATAAAGGTTACCTCACAATCAACGCATGTGCCATTCGTTTTATACTATATGTGAGAGAAAAGTAAAATAGTTACAAATATTTGATCCATCAAAACATAACAGGAGACAAATAAACTGAAACTTCTAAGAAGCAGATGTTGTATAAAACCTCCTACAGTTAATAAGATGCTTATAACGTTTTAATATTTATTATCTATTTCCTTTGTGTTTGTAACAGTGATAGCTTATACCGGGAGCAAATTCTTGTTTATTTCGTGTTTCCTAACTAATGGTTGTTATCTGTACCACAGGACTGATTACTTACAATACAGCAAATGTTCTTACATAAATGTCCTACTTTAGTTCGACATATCAAAACTAATTTTGAAAATCCAAAATTGTGGTGCAATTTATAGATGTTGTAATGTAATTTGTTATCAACCAGGACTTCCAAATATTTCTTCTGTTGTATTTTTGGTATGTCAATGTTTATGGAATATAAATTATATTTGTAATTACAAGATTTGTTACATTTCTGTTACAATACTCTAATGTTACATTGTACCAATTCATATAATCAGGACCCTTCTGTTTCAACAGTAGTACTGATAGTCTCGCATTCCCCAGACTCTCGTCCTCTCTCCGAGACTGCCTCGAGCGAGAGGGTCTCTCTTTCGAAACACGAGTGGAGATAAGCGTCTGGTTGAGCGAGACTACGGTACTGACCAATTTGAATTTCCACTTTGGGGCCACCAGCCTTGCCGGTGAGAAGTACGAAATAGCAGTAAAGTGCAGTGCAATTCATTCATTGTTGACAAACTGTACCAATGACCAAACTTTAACCATTCAATCACATGTATTACGTTCATCTCACAAGTTGCATCCCAGTCTCATAGCTCTGATCAAACAAAGATGCTTTATATTCATGTAAATTAACATATCAAAAAAAGGATAATGTGGTATTGCAGATTGTTCGGGTTTTAAGGTTTCGTGCTCTATGACCAGCTAGTGGCACAGGAATGGGAAATATTAACGGATGTTTTGTACAAGTAAACTATATTGCGTATATATAAAGATAATGACCTGTTCTAACCAGTCCCGTGACTAAAGCATAGCCTACCTCAATTCAATGTTTTTCTATGGAAGAATTTAAATTCTTCGCATTGCTGATACTGCACTGCAGAACATTGAAGATAATATTTTTAAATGATAAATCATGTTTACTCTCAAGTGTGAGCGATCCCAGTGGACTTTCATGAAATGAGAACATATACACAGACTGTGATATATCAAAGTTAAGTGGCTGTTACATAATAACACAAACAAAGGGTCAGGTCCAGTACCACGCCATACAATTACAGTTCCTACACCAGTTGATGTCACCGCGGGCATACTCTCGCACCACGTTACCGACCGATATATCACAGGTAGTCCTAAATCCCGTCGAGGAGATTAATACGCGCCACATCAAACATGTACTGAAATAAAGGTAAACAGCGTGTCCACATCTAGGGAATCCTGTTTCTGCCTACCGTATATTGTCAACACCTCTCTGACGCGGTATGTTTAATGCACTTATATAAAAGTGACATATAATTATGACGTCAATTAACAATGCAATGAACTGTGAATTTTTACCCTACCTGTATATTTTCCAATCTTTCTACAGAAGAAATACTAGCTAATCGAGCTTCTGCTGCAATGATGCAGACCTGCCTGCCTCGTTTGTATTGGATTCCAAACCATCACATAAATCTGCATAAGCAACGTTTATCGCTGGTTCTTCTAATTGTTCAACCAAGCCATTACCCGAACTCTTACCACCACTCTTAGTACTGTAGTACCATTCATTCAGGGTGACAGCCGTATTGTGACATACTCGAGAAGTGGAATAAATGAAATGTTGGTTTTGAAGGATTCAAAAGATCTTTTTATCAATCTGGAATATTCTTTCCTCAAAATATTTCCTCAAAAAAAAACTTTGACTTTTTCTACCATACTTCATACCAAACTGAAGAAACACCTTTGTTCTCCGTTCGTTAGAGCTTTCTTTTCAAAGAAAGACTAAATGCGATATAAGTATGTGATCTCAAACTAATTTGAAGCATACTTTGTGAAAAGCACAAAAAATGGCAAAAATGAGTACATTAAGAATGAAATGGTGGGAGTGATTGAGCTCCAGTTGAAAAGTTCTTTTTCGGGTTTGGTGGCAAGATTGTCCAGCAGACTATAGGCATGTCTATGTGAGCAAATGGTGGTGCCCCTCTTCTAACCAACATTGTTTGTTTTTATATAAGGCTGAATTTATTGATGAGCTCATCAGGAATGGTAACAAAAGCCTAGCTATGTCGACTGCTGACTGACACATTAAAACACAAGGTTTCCAAGATGCAGGTTGATGAAATCTACGAACAAGATGTATGGTCGCCATCATGATCTTATATGCGTTATCTTTGTGTGACGTGAAGATCTTATTTTTTTTTTTTTTTGTTATAATGCTCATAAGTGTTTTGGTTTTATTTTCACTAACCGAGTTTTCGGTATAAGGACGTGCCATTATAAATAATGGGCCTAGATTTACGTGGCGGGTGTCGTCGATGAAGCAGAAGACGCTTACCCTTCCGGAACACCTGGTCTTATACTCCTTGTACGTTTCCAAAGGTCTACATGTAAACTCTTCTTTTGTACATATTTTTTTCTAGTTTTATCGATTTTGAGATCAAATTATTGTTTTGTTGACACTTCGGTATTTCGGCCCTGAGAGAAATCCATACGAGAAACGATGAGTTTTACCGTCCATAGAGGAACCCATACCAGTGCGATGATTTGTACGGTCCTAAGGAGAGGAATGCACACAAGAAACGGCGAGTCATGAAAGGCATCCACACCGTCTGTAATATCACAACTATCTACCTGACCTCTGTAAAATGACTTGGAATTCCAAGGGTTGTAAAAAACATTCCTTTCCTTTTCACTTATGCATGAAGAGAAGAGATTTCAACAACACGGGATAAATACATAAGCTTAACAATAAAACCAGTGACTAAAGCTCACATTATTTTCTGCATTACCAGAATAGTTAAATCATCACATCCCCGAACTTATCGCATTCCAGATATATCGCAGTGTTTAACTTTCTTTACAGACTGCCATGTGTCTGGATTTAACTTTTCTTAAATACCCGACGGATCCCATACACTTCATATTGTAAGTCTAAAAATTAAGGATTATCGTATCAAGTTTTAAGATGCTGGATGTGATATGTTTGTTCGTTGAGAAGGTTGTCTCCAAATCGTTTATGAAGATTGTCTGTACGGTTAAGATATGGGTTTTTTTAATAACTTTGGACATGTTTATCTCAGACAATTTGAATTTTCAAAGTGTGTTTTATCGGTGAAAGTTCAAGCTGCGATCACACAATCGTATCGCCTTCCAGAAGTTTGCAGTGTTAAACTGTCCTTACAGACTGTCAGAAGTTTGTAGTGTTAAACTGTCCTTACAGACTTCCAGAAGGTTTGCAGTGTTAAATTGTCCTTACAGACTTCAAGAAGGTTTGCAGTGTTAAAGTGTTGGTTTGCAGTGTTAAACTGTCCTTCCAGACTTCCAGAAGGTTTGCAGTGTTAAACTGTCCTTATAGACTGTCAGAAGGTTTGCAGTGTTAATCTGTCCTTACAGGCTGTCAGAAGGTTTGCAGTGTTAATCTGTCCTTACAGACTGTCAGAAGGTTTGCAGTGTTAAACTGTCCTTACAGACTGTCAGAAGGTTTGCAGTGTTAAATTGTCCTTACAGACTTCCAGAAGGTTTGCAGTGTTAAACTGTCCTTACAGACTTCCAGAAGGTTTGCAATGTTAAACTGTCCTTACAGAC
>NW_018406874.1:564129-607959 GCF_002113885.1 Mizuhopecten yessoensis
CAGAAGGTTTGCAGTGTTAAACTGTCCTTACAGACTTCCAGAAGGTTTGCAGTGTTAAATTGTCCTTACAGACTTCCAGAAGGTTTGCAGTGTTAAACTGTCCTTACAGACTGTCAGAAGGTTTGCAATTTTGAATTGTCCTTATAGACTGTCAGAAGGTTTGCAGTGTTAACTTGTCCTTACAGACTGTCAGAAGGTTTGCAGTGTTAATATGTCCTTACAGACTTCCAAAAGGTCCTTACAGACTTCCAGAAGGTTTGCAGTGTTAAACTGTCCTTACAGACTTCCAGAAGGTTTGCAATGTTAAACTGTCCTTACAGACTGTCAGAAGGTTTGCAATTTTAAATTGTCCTTACAGACTGGCAGAATGTTTACAGTGTTAAACTGTCCATACAGACTGTCAGAAGGTTTGCAGTGTTAACTTGTCCTTACAGACTTCCAGAAGGTTTGCAGTGTTAAACTGTCCTTACAGACTGTCAGAAGGTTTGCAGTGTTAAACTGTCCTTACAGACTTCCAGAAGGTTTGCAGTGTTAAATTGTCCTTACAGACTTCCAGAAGGTTTGCAGCGTTAAACTGTCCTTACAGACTTCCAGAAGGATTGCAGCAGTGTTAAACTGTCCTTACAGACCTCCAGAAGGTTTGCAGTGTTAAACTGTCCTTACAGAATGTCAGAAGGTTTGCAGTGTTAAACTGTCCTTACAGACTACCAGAAGGTTTGCAGTGTTAAACTGTCGTTACAGACCTCCAGAAGGTTTGCAGTGTTAAACTGTCCTTACAGACTTCCAGAAGGTTTGCAGCAGTGTTAAACTGTCCTTACAGACCTCCAGAAGGTTTGCAGTGTTAAACTTTCCTTACAGACTGTCATGTGTTTGGCTTTGGTTGGTTTTATTTAGTTTTATTTTGTTTAACGTTCTATTAACAGCATGGTAATTCAAGGACGTGTCTCCATGTATGTTGTGTATGCGTACATTTGTGTATGTGTTCCGGAGACAGGGTATGTTGGTGTATTTGCCTCCTAGTGGTAGCACGGTGTTTGGATTTAAACTTTTCTCAAATACCAGACTGATCCCAAACTATTCAAATGGTATGACTAAATATTATCATAATTATGTATGTTGAGATGCTGGATGTGATGTGTTTTGGACACTGAGAAGGTTGTCTCCAACTTGTTGTAAACACGGTTAAGATATACTTCTTTCAAAGATCTTTGGACATATTCATCTTAAGCACTCAAATTATATGAACTGCGTTTTATCGGTGGAATTCGAGAAAAATCTTAAATATAAACTCTGTCCTTTTAACATTTACCTTAAGACGACTTAGCATATTTTGTTGTTGTCACCGACTTCATCAAATAAAAAATTGATAATTTGTAAGCTTTCGGAACAGTTTGTACTTTATGTACTTATATCAGGAGAGTGACGGTTCCCTGCCACGTGTTGTCGCGCCTGCAGGAGTCGTTCAGTGAGAACGCGTACATAAACTAACATACCGGATAATCTGTCATTGCTGATTACATCAAACCACAACAAACTGATGCAATGTATACGATTCCTTGGTTCAGGATCCCGACGCTTCGAGAGACCCACGTTTTACACCCAAGCCGTGACGTAACTGTGGACAGAGATTCCGGGTACTCTCGGGTTACAGACGGCTCACAGACCCGTATTGTAGGTCTGACGGGAAACAGTTGTGAAGACGACGACAGAAAGGTGTCAATTTGAGGAGGAAAATTAAGTGCAGGATGGGTGTATTTTATCCACGTTTACGTAATACATCGATAACGTTTACGTGCCATCTGTCCTGTTTGGTCGTCGTCAGTGTTAGGGTGTTAGGGCCCCAGGTTCGTGTACTCACCTTTGATATATTTAATACCTAATACTATGTCATGTTGTACGGTAATAATGTTGAACACTCTTTCCATATTGTGTAAAATATCGATATCGTAATTCACTCACTCCGGTCTAAGGAGTATGTACATAGTATTACGATACGCGGACAATATTGCATTTTACAAAGCTGTACGTGTATGGTGACGTGTGTTTTGCTTCGATTTTTTGACGATGTGATATATTTGTTTATATTTTACTTCAGGTGAAAAGCTTTGTGTCTTTAATGAGGTTGAATGGCTTGCTCTTAGTGATAGTGTATCGGTTCTGGTGCAAAGGAACAATATATGGTTTAGTTTCTTTTGCTTCACATACTGTTGATTAATACAACCAAGTATATGGTTTAAAATATTTAGTTGGCTTTACGAAACTTTTGGTGCGTCCCACGTTTCCTTACTGGGACCAATTTTGTTTCTTTATTGTTTAATTTATGAATACTGTCATAGAGTTTGGGAATAGCGTCTCACTGTAAACAACTGCAGCTGATATAAAGATTATGAATGATGTAATACGTAGAAACTAAAGTGAAAGTAAAACGTGCTGCAAGTTTATACAAATCAAACTGAAGTGTATCAGTTTCAATTGTAGTGTATATAGGGAGATTCTGAAAGATGACACATGCATTTTATAATGTTTGTTTGACATCTTTCAAAATCACTTATTTCTCAGACATCTATATGAAGGTTTACAAAGAAGCTTTTTCAGGAGTCCATTTGAATACCGAGGTTATATCGGGTCTTCTTACCTGACGTCCTTCAAAAAAGAATGGAACTTTCCAGCGCAAATATTTGATATTGTTATGTTTGAGACTAAAGCGGAATTGTCTTACGCTGGCACTTGTACCTAGTTTGCCTTGAGAGCATCGAGGAGAGGCGGGTATTTTTAAACTATTTGCGTTTCTTATTAACACGGATACACAGATTTTATTCTGACTGTATACTATAGGACTTAAAAATCCTCTGCTGACAGCTCAGTACGGGTTGAACAAATTCTGACAAGAGCATCGACAAACAAAGTATTGTCTAAGTGATTATTTGAATAACTTTAATCGTTAATAGTCGAGATGAAAAGCGTATAATCCCAAGTAGAGTATTTACATGTGTTCACAACATTCATTTGATAATAAATTATCGGAAAATAAGTTCATTTTTTAACTACAGGTGTATAATAAAATTGGTTCTCTATAATTATAGAGTATCGGTTGGTTTCTCCAGTGATGGTCTAGGCAAGACTCGAAACATTTGATAGTTCTTGGGGTCATAATTCCAGTTGACAGGCTGTTCCAAATGTCAACAGTTCTGTGACAAAATGAATTCTTTCTCGTGTTTAGGCGCGTTCTACCCTTGGATAGTTTATACTCATGACTCCTAGTAACAGTATTGTCCTTCTTTTGTGACATGAACTTGGACACTTCGGGATCATATATCCCTGTCATGATTGTAAAAAGATCAATCATGTCTCCCCTGACGCGTCTGTAAGCCAATGTTGAGAGCTGGGTAGGATAGGTCTGTCATACCCGGCATTAATATTGCTAGTTGCTCTTCTCAGGACGTTTACAATGGCTTCTATAGGTTTGATCACGTTCTTTGATTGTCAATTTTTGGTCCTCTCGTTTTGTTCTGAAGAGTTTAAAGCACAGTTGAAGAACGTTTCCTATCCTGAACACTTTTTTATTTCAATTGTAACATTTTTATACATACGTGCACCGGTATCGCTTAATCTTTGATAAATGCAAGTAGGATAGGCAAATTTTATCTTCGTCATCTCATTGGGGAATACGCCATTTCTTTGTGTGATATGAAGACCGATGGTCTTGACAGTGTTTATTAGTGAGCCTTATTTCATTGTCACTAAGCCCATTCTCCTTTAACAGACGTGACACATCTTGGTTTTGATTAAATAGTACATGTACATGTCGTGAGGGGTCGATAAGGGGAAAATACAGTTATACAACACATGGATTTCTTTCCTTGTACTTCTGCTAGGGTCTCCATGTGCATATTTGTATTTTTATATTTTACCCATGTTTTATCGAATTTGAGACGAATCACCGTTTGGTGGACAATTTTGTATTCTTTTGTTGATTTTTAATGCAAGTTGTGATAAACCATAGATACTTTTCATATTGTGCTATGTCACTCTTTCTAAAGTATTATTCTGAATCCAATCAGGTCTAGAGTTACATAAATAATTTATCAAATTTGTTACATGTACTCAAATATTATATGTAGTGAGGATGGACATCAACTCATTCCTCTTCGTTTTATTTTTTATTCCGTCCTACTGCTTCTGTAATATTGGAAATGAATTGTAGTATAAATTTGTTGATCATTTGTGTAAACTTTGAATACATTTCAAATATGTAAAGTCTATTTTGTTCAAAATTGCAAATAAAATGTTTAAATAACTAGTCAGGCAAGATCATCTGACTATTCGGGTAAAACAATTTTTAAACCCATTTTACCACACCATACGGTGTTTGGATTAACTTTATTGCACTGACTCTGATTTAGTCATACCTTTACTCAGAGGTCATGGATTTCCCCTTTACTATTGTCCTACTTACGTAGTTCGGGGTTTTCCATTTTCTAGGCCTTCCCGAGATTAACCTTCAAACATTTTATAATGCTTCAGGTAAATACACATAGCGATCTAAAGTGTTAAGCATCAATCATTAGCTCCGATGACCTCACTCAGTAGCTAAATTGTATAACTGGGTAGATAGAAAACGAAAGTCCCCAGCTCTCCGATACAGATAAGATCGGGTCAAATGACGTAAGAGTTGTTAAAGTTAATTTTGAAATTTAATGAAAGACAACCTTTTTTACTTGAAAGTTTATGATTTTGGAATCTCCAGAAAATGCCCTTTGTTTTCTGTGCAGAGTCAACACCTAACGAATGTATGAGGCCTGTACCAGGTGAAGGGTATTTAACACATTTACCGGTGTATGCTCTGAGCTTTGTGTAACAGATGTCTCTATGTGGTAGCTTTATCCTGAAGTCAGCACCCTCCAAGTAAACTATTATATTATATAAAATCTTGTTACGTATACTGTAGTATGTGGACAAATATAAATGGGTAATTCTAGAACGTTTCAAAAGAAGTAATTACCGGTATAGTGTATGTGCTGTCACATGTACAAGTTTCATACATAAAACTGTAAATGACAGACAATTAATGCTAACAATAATGAAATATGTAATATTAATATTAGTAACAGCTATCACCTACATATAGTACAAACTTGTGTACTTCATTCTTAATGTTGATAAAGAGGATGAATGGTGTCGATATTCGTTAACAATGCATTATCAATAGATCTAATACAATGTGACCGATCTATCTTCTGATGAATACTCATATCTAAAACCATGTGACCGATCTATCGTCTGATGAATGTTCAGATCTGATTCCATGTGACCGATTCATGGTCTGGTGAATGTTAAGATCTAAAACAATGTGACCGATTCATAGTCTGATATATGATCAGATCCGATTCCATGTGACCGATTCATAGTCTGATATATGATCAGATCTGATTCCATGTGACCGATTCATAGTCTGATGAATGTTCAGATCTGATTCCATGTGACCGATTCATAGTCTGATATATGATCAGATCTGATTCCATGTGACCGATTCATAGTCTGATATATGATCAGATCTGATTCCATAGGACCGATTCATAGTCTGATGAATGTTCATATCTGATTCCATAGGACCGATTCATAGTCTGATGTGTGTTCAGATTTAATATCACGTATTATTTATTGAACATCGATTAACAAAATCGAATAGGCATGTGATAAAAGGTGAATGAATATGTAAAAGTGACTCCAGGATACACGTGGTTCAGATAGACACACAAGGTAACTAAACTGTAATCCACAGGAGTGACTATTATAAGTGGGGTAAGGATAAAAACACAAGACAGTAACCCAGAGTGTATACTACAAGTCCCACTGAAGTGAACATTATGAGTATGGTGTGTCTTACACGTTTATAATCTGTCTGTAGTCCTCTCTGTGAGGGACAGCTTGGCCAACTACTCCTTTCTGTTGGGGGACAGCTAGGCTCTGTACTCCTTTCTGTGGGGGCCCGGGGGGGCGGGGGCAGCTAGGCTCTGTACTCCTTTCTGTTGGAGGACAGCTAGGCTTAGTACTCCTTTCTGTGGGGGGACAGCTAGGCTCTGTTTTCCTATCTGTGGGGGGATAGCTAGGATTAGTACTCCTATCTGTGGGGGGACAGCTATGCTTCTTACTCCTATCTGTGGGGGACAGCTAGGCTCTGTATTCCTATCTGTGGAGGGACAGCTAGGCTCTGTATTCCTATCTTTGGAGGGACAGCTAGGCTTAGTACTCCTATCTGTGGGGGGGACACCTAGGCTCTGTATTCCTATCTGTGGAGGGACAGCTAGGCTCTGTATTCCTATCTGTGGAGGGACAGCAAGGCTTAGTACTCCTTTCTGTGGGAGGACAGATAGGCTCTGTATTCCTTTCTGTGGAGGGACAGCTAGGCTCTGTATGCCTATCTGTGGAGGGAAAGCTAGGCTTAGTACTCCTTTCTGTGGGAGAACAGCTAGACCCAGTACTCCTATTTGGGAAGGACAAAAGACTCAATACTCTTATCTCCTATCTGTGGGGGGGACACCTAGGCTCTGTATTCCTATCTGTGGAGGGACGGCTAGGCTTAGTACTCCTTTCTGTGGGGGTACAGCTAGGCTCTGTATTCCTATCTGTAGAGGGACAGCTAGGCTTAGTACTCCTTTCTGTGGGGGGACAGCTAGGCTCTGTATTCCTATCTGTAGAGGGACAGCTAGGCTTAGTACTCCTTTCTGGGGGGGTACAGCTAGGCTCTGTATTCCTATCTGTGGGGGGACAGCTAGGCTCTGTATTCCTATCTGTGGGGGGACAGCTAGGCTCTGTATTCCTATCTGTGGAGGGACAGCTAGGCTTATTACTCCTTTCTGTGGGGGTACAGCTAGGCTTAGTACTCCTTTCTGTGGGGGGACAGTTAGGCTCTGTATTCCTATCTGTGGAAGGACAGCTAGGCTCTGTATTCCTATCTGTGGGGGGGGGGACAGCTAGTCTCTGTATTTCTATCTGTGGAGGGACAGCTAGGCTCTGTATTCCTATCTGTGGAGGGACAGCTAGGCTTAGTTCTCCGTTCTGTGGGGGTACAGCTAGGCTCTGTATTCCTATCTGTGGAGGGACAGCTAGGCTCTGTATTCCTTTCTGTGGGGGGACAGCTAGGCTCTGTATTCCTATCTGTGGAGGGACAGCTAGGCTCTGTATTCCTATCTGTGGGGGGACAGCTAGGCTCTGTATTCCTATCTGTGGAGGGACAGCTAGGCTCTGTTTTTCTATCTGTGGAGGGACAGCTAGGCTCTGTATTCCTATCTGTGGAGGGACAGCTAGGCTCTGTATTCCTATCTGTGGAGGGACAGCTAGGCTCTGTATTCCTATCTGTGGAGGGACAGCTAGGCTTAGTACTCTTTTCTGTCGGGGTACAGCTAGGCTCTGTATTCCTATCTGTAGAGGGACAGCTAGGCTTAGTACTCCTTTCTGTGGGGGGACAGCTAGGCTCTGTATTCCTTTCTGTGGAGGGACAGCTAGGCTCTGTATTCCTATCCGTGGAGGGACAGCTAGGCTTATTACTCCTTTCTGTGGGGGGACAGCTAGGCTCTGTATTCCTATCTATGGAGGGACAGCTAGGCTCTGGATTCCTATCTGTGGAAGGACAGCTAGGCTTATTACTCCTTTCTGTGGAGGGACAGCAAGGCTCTGTATTCCTATCTGTGGAGGGACAGCAAGGCTTAGTACTCCTTTCTGTTGGGGGACAGCTAGGCTCTGTATTCCTATCTGTTGGGGGACAGCTAGGCTCTGTATTCCTATCTTTGGAGGGACAGCAAGGCTTAGTACTCCTTTCTGTGGGGGGACAGCTAGGCTCTGTATTCCTATCTGTGGGGGACAGCTAGGCTCTGTATTCCTATCTGTGGGGGACAGCTAGGCTCTGTATTCCTATCTGTTGGGGGACAGCTAGGCTCTGTATTCCTATCTTTGGAGGGACAGCTAGGCTCTGTATTCCTATCTGTAGAGGGACAGCTACGCTTAGTACTCCTTTCTGTGGGGGGACAGCTACGCTTAGTACTCCTTTCTGTGGGGGGACAGCTAGGCTCTGTATTCCTATCTGTGGAGGGACAGCTAGGCTCTGTATTCCTATCTGTGGGGGGACAGCTAGGCTCTGTATTCCTATCTATGGAGGGACAGCTAGGCTCTGGATTCCTATCTGTGGAAGGACAGCTAGGCTTATTACTCCTTTCTGTGGAGGGACAGCTAGGCTCTGTATTCCTATCTGTGGAGGGACAGCAAGGCTTAGTACTCCTTTCTGTGGGGGTACAGCTAGGCTCTGTATTCCTATCTATAGAGGGACAGCTACGCTTAGTACTCCTTTCTGTGGGGGGACAGCTAGGCTCTGTATTCCTATCTGTGGAGGGACAGCTAGGCTCTGTATTCCTATCTGTGGAGGGACAGCTAGGCTCTGTATTCCTATCTGTGGAGGGACAGCTAGGCTCTGTATTCCTATCTGTGGAGGGACAGCTAGGCTCTGTATTCCTATCTGTGGAGGGACAGCTAGGCTCTGTATTCCTATCTGTGGAGGGACAGCTAGGCTCTGTATTCCTATCTGTGGAGGGACAGCTAGGCTCTGTATTCCTATCTGTGGAGGGACAGCTAGGCTCTGTATTCCTATCTGTGGAGGGACAGCTAGGCTCTGTATTCCTATCTGTGGAGGGACAGCTAGGCTCTGTATTCCTATCTGTGGAGGGACAGCTAGGCTCTGTATTCCTATCTGTGGAGGGACAGCTAGGCTCTGTATTCCTATCTGTGGAGGGACAGCTAGGCTCTGTATTCCTATCTGTGGAGGGACAGCTAGGTTTAGTACTCCTTTCTGTGGGGGGACAGCTAGGCTCTGTATTCCTATCTGTGGAGGGATAGCTAGGCTTAGTACTCCTTTCTGTGGGAGAACAGCTAGACCCAGTACTCCTATTTGGGAAGGACAAAAGACTCAATACTCTTATCTGTGCAAAGGCAGCTAGGCTTAGTACTCCTTTCTGGGGAAGGACAGCTCGGCCAACTACTCCTTCCAGGGGAGGGACAGCATGACTAACTACTCTTATCTGGGGAGACCCGTTGATCCTATCTGAAAAAGCTAAATCCACGCAGTACGCTATCTAGGGAGGTACATTTTGGTTCAGTACTCTTATCTGGGGAGGGATAGCTAGGTACAATACTCCCATCTGGGGAAGGACAGCTAAACCCACTCAGTTCTCCTTTCTCTGGAGGGACAGCAAGTCACAGTATTCAAATCTGGAGAGGGACAGCCTGCCCAATTACTCCTATTTGGGAAGGGACAGCTAAACTCGTTGCTCCTACCTGGAAGAGACAGCTAAATCCACCCAGTCCTCCTTTCTGTGGAAGGACAGCAATGCCCACTTCTCCCATCTAGGAAGGGACAGCTAGACTCGATACTCCTAACTAAGGAGGGACAGCTAGTCCCATTTCTCCTTTCTGTGCAGGGACAGCTAGGCCCATTTCTCCTTTCTGTGCAGGGACAGCTAGGCCCATTTCTCCTTTCTGTGCAGGGACAGCTAGTCCCATTTCTCCTTTCTGTGCAGGGACAGCTAGTCCCATTTCTCCTTTCTGTGCAGGGACAGCTAGGCCCATTTCTCCTTTCTGTGCAGGGACAGCTTGGCCAACTCCTCCTATATGCTGAGGAACAGCTAGGACACCTACGTAAATCAGTCATCTTTCTTCAATTTTGTAGATACATTGGTATCTTTCTGAATGTTAAAAAAAGCAATAGACAAAATCATTTGGTTATATCGGCGTATAATAAACCATCATAATATGTGATAACCCTCTAAAGTTACCATTTAGAATATTTTAAAAGGATGAATAGAAGTCTGTTGTCAGGTAAACCTACTCATCAATAACAGCTGTCGTCGCGTTTCCTTTCATGACAAATAAAGATAATTTGGATTAGGATACTTCTGTATTTACATAACAAAAGCACATTATTTTGGCATCAAGGTTGTTTTCCATTATGTCCTCTGTTTGGGTATACAATAGACAGTCCATTTCAATAGTAATTGTTCTATCATTACAGTTAAACACAAGTAAATGATGCATAATTCAGAGAGTTCTATCTGGAATCAAATTGGATTTTTATATTAAGAGATACCTTTAAGGAGATGTAAAGTCTCATCTAAACATCTGACCGAGTTTTAGGATGGTTGATTATAATATGGTATGGTTTCGTAATATTAATGTTAACATATAAAATCAAACCACGTTCATTTTTCAATTAAAGCATTCCTTTTAAAACGCCCTTCTTGTAGCGTGGTAAATAAAATCGAACTTCCCATTGAAATGCGGTCATAAAACTATGAATAATACTGCTCCTCCGTTTTCATTGATGATAGGGACATTCTTCCTCTCTGTACGGCCCCGAATGTGTAAATATCTAAGTGTAATTTGCATAGTTTACAGCTCTTTGCTATGAGTTGAACAAGATGGGTTTTGTGATAACATCCATGAGCATCCTATTACAAAGAAGATGACACAACGAAATAGCTGTACATGATGAGTTTGATGACGCTTGGCTCGGTCGCCCATTGACTAGCGAAGAGGTCTTTTTCCGTGGTGTTGCATTTTTAACAGGTGCTTTATGAACTGACACATCCCGAGGACGACACAAACTACATGTTTGACATTGTTGGAGTTTCGTACTAAAATCGTAAATGATGTATTTCATTCGGAAAAGGCGCCACATTAACCGCATACCGTTATTCCCGACACATCTCAATTACCGACAAAGGCTCGGAACCAGGTAATGGTGGATGAAATGGGCATTTTAGATTTACGGCCAAAAGGTTTTGAAATATTTCAGTATAATTTATGAATCTTCAAAAGACTAAAATGAAACATAAAATATATATAGTTATTTAACATATTTCTGCTGCTTTGTAAGATTTTAAAATTAATTAAATGTTTTTTTTATGTTTCTTGTTGGGCTTTTTAATCAATAAGTGTGCTACATATTTCAACGTGATTTTTTTTTCAATTCGAAAATAGAAAGTTCATCAAGTGTAACTCACACATTCTCAATTATTTAAGTATAAATGCACGTATTGCTTACAGATCCTGTCATACAAAATCATATTGTTACATTTAAAATATATATATATAGTAATAAATATTAATCGGCAGATATTGCTATACATGTGTATATTATTAGATATGGTTATACATATTCAGCACGACATACACATAATTATTACATTTATAACATATATATATTAATATATAGATCCGCACAAACTATCCATACACATGTAAATACATAAACCTGGTTATACATATCATTTATATGTAACATTTATAAAATATAGATAGTAATACATACATGTCCTCACATAAATATCCATACACATGTAAATACATAAACCTGGTTATACATATCATTTATATGTAACATTTATAAAATATAGATAGTAATACATACATGTCCTCACATAAATATCTATACACATGTAAATACATAAACCTGGTTATACATATCATTTATATGTAACATTTATAAAATATAGATAGTAATACATACATGTCCTCACATAAATATCCATACACATGTAAATACATAAACCTGGTTATACATATCATTTATATGTAACATTTATAAAATATAGATAGTAATACATACATGTCCTCACATAAATATCCATACACATGTAAATACATAAACCTGGTTATACATATCATTTATATGTAACATTTATAAAATATAGATAGTAATACATACATGTCCTCACATAAATATCCATACACATGTAAATACATAAACCTGGTTATACATATCATTTATATGTAACATTTATAAAATATAGATAGTAATACATACATGTCCTCACATAAATATTCATACACATGTAAATACATAAACCTGGTTATACATATCATTTATATGTAACATTTATAAAATATAGATAGTAATACATACATGTCCTCACATAAATATTCATACACATGTATAATTTGATATATGGTCAAACATATACAGCATGACATACTATCTGTTACATTTATAGAATATAAACTAATACATAGAGATCCGCGTATTCATTTTTACTCAAGAGTATTTTATACATATTCAACATGATATACCAATAATGATATATTTTTTATTTAAATAAATATACATATTCATCCTCACATACATATTCATACACACGTACATGTATATTATTATGTACGGTGATACATATCCGTCCAGCCTGAAATACAAATGTATATTTTATCGGATATTGTATATTCAAAGCCCGACAGACAACTGTACATTTTTTTTTACAACCATCTTTTCAGAAAATAGCGATTCACTGGTACGGAACATACTTCTTTACTTTTATGAGGTTTTATAGATAATTATGATGCAGCGGGACACCCATTCTAGGTATTATCACATGTCAAATTCACATCTATTTCAATAAATTTAAATTATAAATAGGTTTTTTTGGTGGTTAACGTTTAAGTAGGCCAGAGACGGGGTCGAACATCGCGTGCTGTATATGTTATTACTGGCTGTTCGGTGCACTGCTGTGCATAAAGCGACATAGTTAATGTTTTAATATAAAGACTTCCTTATTCATAGCCCCAGCAATCACGGAAATTCAATGAAATAAGTCGTGTTAATGTATTTATAACAGGGATTTGGGAATTCTTGTCTTAAATAGTTGTTTTGTCAACAATCGTTGCTCACTATGAGTATGAGTCACTAACTGTCAAGTAACATGCATAGAGACATTCACAAATGTTCGTACTCATTAGATTGTGACCTTGAAGATGTGGAGATCCCAAGTAACACGGAAGAAACTCCTACTTAACTTTTCAATCTAGTCGCGGCTAGTGCAGACTAACCCTGCATATGGCTTGTTTTAATAAACACAGTTGTCAAATAAAAAGATAACTTTTTTAATATTTTGAGAGAAGAAAAATGAAACTGATATCTATACAGGATATGAAAGAGGCAACATGTACCGAGCAGAGACCAGAACAAAAAGAATCGATCGGAATAACATTACATAATGTTTTTATTTACCGTCAACAAATGTCAAGGTAACTGGCCAGACCTCTAGATACTGTATGATTCATTTATCATAAAGAAGGAAACCCGTTTTCCTTGAACAATTAGCGTTCTGTGAAATTGCTGCAATTAGTAGAACAATAACTTGACTCGTTTATAATCGAAATGGGTATTTTCGTTCTGGTTAATTGACACTAACTATGGGTCCCATTGCAACACTTTTGGGTGTTTATTTTACCCCGTGACATATAGAGGCATGACAACTAGATCAGATAGAATCTTAATATAGTTTAGGCTAATTCACAGAAGTTCGCACGGGGGGTTGTAAGATCGATATCTGAGGCCAATATCTGTATACTGGGGTAATCGCAGATAGTAAATCAATTTAAACGAATTAACTTCATTTTACTGCGAGCTTATCAATCACTGCATGATGGCAATCCTGATAGGTGGCTGTGGAGACTCGAGAATTTCAGTTAAACATACGCTAAATGCGTATTGCAGATATTATAAAAAAAGGAAGTTATTAAGTGAATGCAATACTCTTCAGCTGTTTATTTATTTATTTAAAAAATAATACGAAATGGGGTCTCGCACTTAGGTTTTGATTTATTAGGTGACATAAGAGATGGATATTAGTCCGGAGTGTTTCATTTTGTAACAAGTTAAACAGAAGCTGTAGATCAATAGTCCGGAGTGTTTCAGTTTATAACAAGTTAAACAGAAGCTGTAGATCAATAGTCCGGAGGTTTCCAGTTTATAACAAGTTAAACAGAAGATGGAAACTACTAGCCCGGAGGTTTTATGACAAGTTAAACAGAAGAAGGAGACTCTTACTGAATGATTTGATATCAGTAACAGCCTGAAGTTCAATGTCATCCATATGTGATCGATACGAGGAACCATTGTTATCACACGTCCCTATAACTGATATCACTAACTACAATACTAGTCTCCTTATCAGTGGCGGATCCGGATACAAGATGTTTAAAGAAATAAAAGAAATCAGGTTCGGCGGGTTTCCTGAAGCCCAAAGAAACCTCTGGATCCGCCACTGCTGATCTCAATGAGTCACACATATCATATATGTATTTAAGTACATTTGTAAAACAGTTCAATAACTTAATGTCCCCATACCACATGAGGCTAATGCACAACTTCTTAGTTGATTTTTAGTATTATCTTTTATGCTCAAAATATTACATCCAAGAACTTAACAAACATGACATGATCATTCAACAAGCAATCGTTGATCTTAATTCTGTTAGAATGACTTTGATATCAGACAATACCAGAGTCTGAAGCAGTTCTGAGTGTATAGACATATCGGGACTACAACTATATTTGTAAAAACAAATGTATATGTCATCAATATGTTGGATACAAGAAAGTGTGGACTTCTGTCCCATACATACAGGTATCATACCAGGTTTGATGTTGGAACCTCAATATAGACGTGATCGGCTGGATCGCATTCCTGTATCATACCCAGGTCGATTCTTTAAGCAATACCTCAACGTCAACCTTGAACAACTAGACCATATTTCGGCATTACAATAGGGGCTGGGACAATCAGTTTGCCTATTTTGATATTTAACATGTTCGGGTATAAATACTGGCGGACCTGCAAAAGTGTATGAAGGCCTTGCAAGGCTTTATCAAGATTCGCCTGAAAATAACATCAGATTACTAGGTATGATATTATTTCATTGACGAGTAACTATGACCCAACCGTTCCAACCGTTTGGATCGCGATAAATGATAGCAGCCTAGATTTAGGTTGTTGGCTAGGTCGACGTTTGTCATTTATCAATTTCAAATGTCTCCGTTATCTTCCATTGAGTGTAATAAACGTGGAATGAATAGACTTGTGTTTGTCGTAAAAAGCAATAGCATAACTGTCGTTAAGGATCTTAACTGTCGTTAAGGGTCTCGTGTGATAATAATAATAAAAAATAGAATATGCATGTTTCTGCAAACAACAGCCAATCGATGCCAAATCATATTTCTCAGAATATTTAAAGAAATCATATGTTTTCCCTGTTATTTATCAGCCAATCAGGTCCTGGATCCTTTTCCTGCTAGGATACATACTGAACAGCTGGAGTAGTGATAAATTATTTAAGAAAAAGTCTGCTTAAACGGACCACTGGAAAGAAATCAAGACCAAAAAAACTGAAACATCCTAGCTGCTACTGTTTGATTTCTGGGGGGGTTTCTAATAGTACAAGTTAGCTATATATTTGTGCATTAGTACATAAAACAAAAAATAAAAACTATCAAAAGAAGAAGAATAGTGTTGCTCACTGCGTATTTTTTAAATTTACTCGTGTATTGATGTATTTTCACTGGAACTATATTATCCTAGCAACCACGGCTATCGTAGTTACCATCGTATCACACTGCTCCGACTGTATTTCCTTTTTTCAGCATTTAAACCACTTCAGCTCTCATTTTTGTATTTCCTTTTCCTTAAGTGCATCCTCAGCTCCTAGTGCAGTCTTTACTTTTGTTGTGGTGTCCGTTGTCCTTTGGCTAGTCGCAAAACGGTAATATCAAAAACGGATTTAACGGAAGGTAACTGAATATTGTTTCTAACTGTAGTTTTACGAACGCACAGTAACCTCCCTTTGATTTAGATATACCTGAATATTGTTACTAACTGTAGTTTTACAAACGTACAGTAACCTCCCTTTGATTTAGATATAACTGAATATTGTTACTAACTGTAGTTTTACAAACGCACAGTTACCTCCCTTTGATTTAGATATAACTGTAGCGCGACTCAACCAGTGACTAACTATTGACTAAGTAGCTCTGTGATTGGAGCTACAGTTTCTGGATTGAGGGATGCATGGTTGGAATCTTATCTGCCCCGTTGCAGGTTTTTATCACCAGAACTCTGTTTATGACTCTTTTTTGGTTGTTTCATTTTGATTATTTCATTAATGTTCCGGAAGGTACGGTTTCCTTATCAGCAATGATTTATCGATGATATAGTCATGCCGAGAAAAAGATTTATTTGCGTGTCCCTTAAACTGCAATACTCTCAAAGCTCATATCCGTGGGCATTTCTTTAGCACATTGTGCTCGTTTTCGTCTGCTTTACTCAGTCAAACAATCTTAAATAAAGCAACTTAATTCAAACAACATCAAATTCTTAAAGCTTTAAACAAAGGCCTTTCGATCACTTTCAACAGGGCTTGTGAAAAGGGAGGTAACTTTTATTCTTTAGACGGCCGTAGATATTTTTAAAAGTGGGGAAATATTTTCTCATCAGCTTGATTTTCATTTCATTTGTTGCTAAGATAGTTGCATTGAGATTTTTAACACATCGTTATCATGATGATTGGGGGAGGGGATGAAACAAAGTTACTTCATAGTTGGATGTATAATGAATGTAATTATTTATTTACCACAAACACACAATGTCTTAAATGAGAAATCTTTTATTTCTCTTCCACTTCATCATGGTACTTGGCTTAGGTAAAAAATATGTATGTTCAAGGTAACATGACTGAAAATAGGGTAGGTTGGTCGGGATTTCTCTCTCTTTTGTTGTGAGGGGCTAATTTAAGCAATTACAAAAATCTCCAATCACATTTTTAAGTTTTGTTAAATAATAATATAGGATATAAAATTTGGTTTTGAAACCTGCCTATGAAGCAGAGAAGGTATACATATAGTTACCTTGTTTGTTCGTTCATCAATTATTTAGCATCCCATGGGCAAGTTATCACAGCACTGGATGGAGTGCATTCAAGTGCTACAAACTAGGGTTGGAGGTACAAACTAAAGTCAGTCGGGGTACCTAAAACATACGTTATCAAAAAGGAGAGAGGAAACTATATTGTAATAGATGAGACAATGATGTTAACAAAATCCGAAACACAAGTTAAAATAAGATACTCAATTTCGGCATCAATGCTTTCAGACAATATTTGATAGTAATCCGTTCAGTGAGAAGGGAGACAACCGCGTCTAAGCTGGAAGTGGTGGTGTGGGCTCCTCCTCTATAACTGAAACGAAATATTAATAGAAATACACGTATTGTTCTTATGTATTGTAGTAATATTGAAAGAGTCTAACATACAAGGGGTTTAATATTGGCTTTCTTAATTGATATATCCTTGTCACAGTCACCCCTGTATCTTTTATATATCCTTCACTTCGCACTACGAATTCTCATCGTTTTTTAATTAAGAAGATCATGTAGTATAGTCCAATAGTCCGCAAGTAGCACGTTAAGGAACAAAAGAGCAGAGGCATGCGATTCATCAGTTTGGTATGAAATTTAGTATATGCTAAGATTGTTTTGAACACAAACAGTATTTAGTTGACAGTTTGTTTTTCGATAACGTTCGTTTCCTTTGTCAGGAAAAGAATGCAAATGTACTGAAGCAAACAAGGATTTTTTAATTTGTTTTCGTACCCTTTCCAGAAAACGTAGTTATCATCGTAACGCGGATAAGTGTGGTCAGTTACATTCTGAATATAACGTAATTATATTGACATTTCAAAGTCACGCGATTCCTCTTGACGTTCATTAATAACCAATGTCATGACTTTTCAGAGCCAATTTAATAACTGACGTCATAGACTATATGCAGGCTTAGCATGGTGATGGAACGGATGTTCCATTGTCTAAAGAAACCAAAGTGTCTAGACTAGCAGGATTCCATTAGCACAGTTTGTGATGATTGAGTTTTTGGTTGTCAATATCTTTGATTATTTCGGTGGCAGAATTTAAAGCAGACTGTAGGCATTCCTAACAAATTCAAACTGTGCACCTCTTTTGGCAATTCGTTTAAGCTGATTTGTATGAGCTTGTAACCTAGCCAGGTCCTTCAATTTCACAATCAGCTGTATCGACGATGTGCTGTGTTTGAAATCAAGGACACTATAGACTTATCTACTTCAGCAACTTTCCTCGATCTTTTCAACAGGGACGCCTTATTGCTAAGCTGTATGATTAGCGGAACGATTCTGACTTTTGGATCGAGAACTTTCCCTCGCTTTAAAGTAACATCTCTGCCTCCGCTACATACGGTGTTTACAGTCGCAGTTAACTCGGTACTTAAGAGCTTACTCCGAATATTATAGCATCAGTATATCGCAGGAAACATGCGATTGTGTGATATGGAGGTCGATGTTTTGTAATATTTTTTTACAGTGTTGTGGTTTTGTTGTCACTACCCGAGTTTTCGATGTGAGGACTTTATATGACTTGGATTTAACTTCGATTTGCATTGCGGTTGACGTCGGTGAAGCAGAAGACGCTTACCCTTCCGGAACACCTGTGTTTGGCTTTTTAATCATCATGCTAAATTATCAACAGGTACTTCCACCTTGGTAATTATAAAGATCATTTTACGTCACAAGGTGGTTGACTTCGTCGCATGACTATCAGTCCCTGAGGAACGGCTTGACACGAAATACATGTTCCAAATAAGTATCTGTCTATCCAATATTTGTTTACTTTTAACGTTTAAAAGGGTATCACAGTAAATCATAACCAGTGATATTATAGTGTGACTATATTAATAGTTATTGACAGTTCGGACGTGAAAAGGTTGGGGTCACCTGCCCGATTACGTGGGTTTCCTTCGGCTACTCCGGTTTCCTCCCAAACTATGTCCCCCCACACGCTTATATCCGGGCCAACAAGAGTGATTAATATAAGTTGAAATAACTTGTTTCATAATTGTTGTAAAAAAAAAAAAGTTTATATTTAATAGTTATTGTATGTCTATTACTTACATTCACAAAGCATTTCGGAGTAGGACGTGTGAACGTTGTCAAGATCTTTGTGGTTCGACACTGCAAGCAGGTGTCGTTCTACTGGGTTGTCAAGGACATCAACAAGGTTTCCAAGGTCCAAATCGTCACCTATAGCAACAACAAATATTTCTATGCCCTCCGACCTGGCCTGAACAATTTCATCAATGATGTGATCAAGATCAGATGTACTCTCGTCTATGAAAAGGACAGCCATTTTCCGCGCGTTTTGCCGACCACCGTTTTTTTCTGTGTACCCCATATCCTTTACATCTTTTAAAATGTCTCTAGTTCCCCCAACTGTGACATTTTGTAGATCCGAAACAAAGTCTTCCTTTGCTTTAAATTCATTTAGATAGATATCCTTTTCATTGCATAGTCCTTGAAGCAATCCTGCTTGCAATGTACCATCTTCCATGTTACCAAAGTACCCAGTGACGTTGGCAATTAGCTTCCGCACATGCGCAGATCTGTACGCTCCCATAGCAGCTGATTCAAAGCCAAACATGACGTCGGTTGGACGCCTAGCGGCGCAGTATGGCAGAACCTTCTCGGGCGTTACTGTGAAAAATAGCATTGAAGTTAAATTTAACTGCTCAAAAGTACACGTAAAAATAAAAAGTGTCATTATTAAATTTCAAGATTAAAATATCACAATACAAGGTAACTTATCACTTTCCAATTGACTCCATTTCCAGGCGTTGTTACATTATTATTTCTGGTGATTCCTCTTTTTACATATGACTAGTTACCTTATGTTAGATAACATTCGATTTTGAAGCTCTCAAAAAGAACGGATATTACGATATTCAATGCTAAAATCATATATGATGCATAATTTATAACGGAACATAACGGTTGACAATAAAAGTGTTTCGTACTATACCATATTGGCTGAATGAGAGAATCGCAATGATTAATGACTTGCAACCAGCTACGAAGATTTTTAACTACCCAAAAAAGTAAAAGGGCTATTCAAGAAATTTAAAATAAACAGGATACCATCATTCAACATTTAATCATTTGATGTGTCAAAGTACCCCCGTACACTTATCGGTCAACACTTGATCAAAACAGGCACATTCTCAAATATGATATATTCATAGATTTTAGTTGTTGTTTGTTCCATACATTACCACAAGTGTCTTTCCCTTCTCAACTCCTTAGCATCTTATCTCTCAACTCTGTTCAAAATAATACCTGCATATCCTATTTGCTATCCGAAAGAAATAATAAGTTATTTTCCGATGGTGTCACAGAATGCATCCTTTTATTTTTCTGAACAAAAGTTTCTTGGAAACATTACAAACATTACAAACAAAAATACAAACCAAGAACGAAAAACAATGGTCTGCATTATTTTGTAAGTAAAAATGTAATTTTTAATGTTCAGAAAAGTGATAAAATGAACCTGGAAAAGTACACTTGTACGTATCACGAAAGAGGATATATATCAAGATCTAGCTTGATCAGAGTTCCGTAAAAACAATATACTGTACACTCACCTCGACATGCCTTGTACGCCAGTGCGTCTCGGATCTCGTTCAGAACTTCAAAACTAGCAACAGAGAAGACGAATTGATCGGATGGAGTGCTTCCGATGGATATGAGCTCACTCATTCTCGTCTTGGTACCTATCCCTATAGCGAACACGAAAACGCCGGACTTCTTCAGGAGTTCAGCCTGTGCAGCAGTCTTCTTGCTATTTCTGGAAACGCCATCTGTCATGACGACAGCTATTTTAGTGACGTTCTTTCGCGCATGCCTGAATACTGACGTGCGAAGCCTCTGGAGTGCATATCCGGTAAGGGTAGATCCATAGATGTGCGGAACACGTCCAATAGCTTGCTGGAGGTCCTTCGTGTTGTTATATCGGTTAAACCGTATGACACGGTAGAAACGGTCCGAGAAGACAGCCAGGCCGACCCTCATCGCCGTAGGGCCGATCGGAAAGTGTTGTACTATTTCCTTGATGAACTCTCGCTGCATACCGAAATGTTTCATCCAGATACTGGTAGAGCTGTCTACCAGAAAAAAAATGTCTGATGGGTCACCATCGCACCCTGAGAAGAATCAAAATCAACAGAATGAAATCTGAACTCAAAATCAATATTTCACAATAATATGATAGCTGTATTTAACAATTTAATGATATCTTTATTTAACAATTAAATGATATCTGTATTTAACAATTTAATGATATCTGTATTTAACAATTTAATGATATCTGTATTTAACCATTCAATAATATCAGTTTTTTACAATAATATGTTATCTTAATTTTACAACTAAAGGATATCTGTATTTTACAATTAAATGCTATATGGTTTTTTACAATCCAGAATCATCATCCCTCGATTTCAGAATATCTGTATTTTACATTTTTTACAACAATATCTTTTAAATATCTCATTTTAACTTATCAAAGAGCAGAAAAATACCCAACTTACAAATATATTTTTCTTTACTGTTGTCAGTGAATACGGCGCTGGCTCTGACGACCTATTAAACAAACACAGTATACTATTACATCCCTTATTAACAGGAACGTTCATTAAATAATTCATACTCGAATTAGAAATGTAAATCATCCTAATTTCTTCCATTTTAACGAAATAAATGCTAAATTAAAATATTCATGTTTTGAATTTTAAAGACTTACCGTTAAAAGGAGCACTAGATATCCTAACATACTGTGGCTGTAGGCTGTACAAGAGTGTTCACATAAAATGGACAAAGACATTATATATGTTTATCCATCAGAACACAATTACACGGCTAGTTACCTATCAGCAACTCCCTTTGTCACAATAATCCGTAAATTGTTGTTCCGCGAACCAGTAATTCCATATATATTCAGAATATATTGATCATTATGTTTGTATGCCGCGTGCATAGCAATTACATAGTCTGGATACTGAGTTGATTATGTAGAATGTCGAAACATTCTTTTCAACACTTTTTTCAAATCAAATAAATACAATCGCAAAATATTCCAAAAAGACTTGCTAACATTTGTAAATTTTGAAAATTTGGTTCAAATCTTTTCCAGATAAACTCATCGGAAAAGCTTGCTTGCCTTTGTCATGTGGCACCTGTCATGATGTCTCTGTAAACTATCTTAGGCTTCATAGTGATAGTAGTCACTCGTATACCGTCACGTGAAATTGTACTAGTTCATACTTGCATCAACATTGGAAAAATCCCTATTAAATCCCTACAATTTCAAATCACAATCATTGGTCTTTTTGCTTTCATAAATTTCTTGTAGTAATATGACGTAACATCGCAACGTCATTTCAGGGATCTCGAAATAAACTAACGTGAAAAAATCCCAAGATAGCTTCATTCGGCTTGAGCGACTATGTTAAGATAAACAAGGAAGAAACAGTGGTCTATCTTTGAATGGAGAGAGCTTTCAACAGCGTAACCTGGGGTAAGTGTAAACTCGAAGGATGATGATTCGGGAGCGCGGAAAGGCTATTGTTGACATTCAGTTTGACAAAGCTATGTTTATTATGATGATGATGATGATGATGATGATGATGATGAGAAGTGTCAGATTCGTCACATTTTTCATTTCGTAGATAGATCATTCGTGGATACATAATATGAAAGAACTTTCATTTGTATGTCATGGGGCGAAATTCCGGCCCCGCAGTCCTCGGGGTTTGGTTGTTAGTAGTCTTGACCTATCTATTGCGAAGTAGGCCTAGTGTTCACATGCCGCGTGGAGTATACAGTTGAAATTCTTGAATATTTGAAAGTAAATTCACCTCTGCTCAGAATTTCCAATATTTGGACCATCCAAATTAATTACCTATTACGTCCTTATTTTGATATGCAATTCATATGAGATCTCGAAGTACATTGTCACATTGAGTTTTGTCAGAATGATATCCTCGATTCGTCAGAGGATAGAAGGTGACACAGATGTTAAAATGATGTCGTGTACAGAAATTTAAAGCTAAATTATTTTACTTCTAAAACTAATTAAAATAAACAATATGACAAAGTTACAATACAAAATAATGACATCAAACAGCAGATCTAGCAACGTTTTTGGCGATGAGTTTAGTTTATGGAACTGGAGACAGCTTGAACGACAATGCATTATTGAAAAATGGGGGTTTGGAAAATCTTTAAAGAAGTCCGATGAAAAAAATACTTACATGAGTGCCAAATCAAGTTTGGAAAATATAAGGATTTCCTTATATAACTTTTTACCAAAAAGAAGAAATATCATTTGAATAAAACTAGGGCAAAACAGGAACAGAAAATACAAATTTACAGGTGGACTCGAATAAGATTCCAGGAGAAGAAGACCAAGTATTTCCGGGAAAAAGTAGGAGTTTCCTGCTTCATCGACGACCACCGCCTTATAAATCTACGTCACATCCGGGTAACGTTACGTTCTAGAAGCCTTGAATCAATACCATTAGGGTACAGTACCACGTAGACATGGAGTAATTAGCCGTAAATAATAGCTTTATCCAAATGTTATGTAAGTATTAGTTCAACAGTGTAGTAGGCAATGACATACTACCTTTGTTCTGTTTCCACAACATGACTATATCAAAATCGCAATTACGTCATTATTTGCTCTGTTGCAGTGTGATATTTATAAAGATTATTTAATTACAGAGTTAAAAGCGCCGAATAAGCATAGAATTAAGAGGCAGATATATTCTACTGATTATTAGCTAAAATTAGCATAAATTATTCCATGTGTTTCAACATCTGGGATATTTTATTTTTTTTGGCCGGATTTCTTTGTATTGGAATTATGCCATTCCTGACAAAATAATGTATAGTTGATATTGATTTCAAGGAATTTGATTTCACAATGTTTTCTAGTGCATAGAATACACAAATTTAAGTACATGTACTTCGAATGATATAAAACTATACGAATGATATAAAACTATACTAGGATTTTGATACCTATATACTTAGACTGAAGACTAAATTTGAATGCTTTTGTCCAGAGGTATATGTTTCCCGATCATTTAATTGAAATGAAGATTTTAATACATAATGGACTTTTAAATCATTAATACGTATCCATAAAGCATATTTTACGGATTGTGTGGTAAACGAAATGAAAAACTCGCAAATTCATTTCGGATTCAAACTCGAGCACGGATTCTGTGCTCAAGCCAGCTTTCTTGTAACTCACCTAAATCATGTCAACGATCAAAAAGTCAAATTTAAATATTGAAAACAGTATTCGGCTTCAAGTTTCTTCAATTTTTGTCCAAAACTTTAACAAAATAAGTTTTTTTAAATTATTTATAACTGAAACAAGAAATTAGACTTGAGCACAAAATTAGTGCTGGAGCATGAGTACGGTTTGCATAATTTGGGTGGGGGGAACATTACCGTCACTGTGTTTTTGAACGAGATATTTCCGAGCACTGTGATTTGACAGATGTTTTTCAGTTTCGATTCTTGACAACTTGATCATTCTTTGCATCATGGTGCACAATTTATTGACTCCTACTGGGTGTATCTTGAACCAAATTGGAATATTAGGTGATGCTATTTGTTTGGTTGCTGCGTAAAAAGGATCAGATGTTGCACCGTAGCCAGTCGGGCGTTTTTCACGGTAAAGTTTATAAATTGGCACAGGGCACCTGTCAGGGTTTTTCAAATTTGCCCACAGTTTCGGTTTAACAGCTCTAATATCGACGGTTTGGCGTTTAGTAAATTCCAGAAATTCGTTCCCCTCCCCATCTTTTCTCAGAGTTACGTCACCCCAACACATCTCCCTATGTTCTGCCGAGCCCCGGAGACCAAGATGAACGGTATTATAAAACCGCAAAGTCTGCAGTAAGCTGTCGTGTGTGTTTGAACCTAGTTGACCAGAATTCCACAGCATGTCTATTTCATTGTCATTTATTGGATCACTTCTGTGTGCTAAATTGCCTTTTCCGTCGCGTTTCAACTGACGGGTGTAATTGCCGATCAACACTTGACATCATCCCCCGTCAACTGGTTGGTTCATATTCAGAACCATCTGTTTTCCTGATACCAATGAAACATCTACACAGCAAAGGACACAGTTCAACTACTGGGATATCGTGGATTTGTCTACTTTCATTGACTTCGGGCAACTTGAAAAATTGATACAAAAGTTTCACATCGTAGAATGTTTTGCTTAGAGTGTTTTTGTTAAATTGGTTGAGGATGCAATTTCCCACTTCATCTTCATTTACGGTAACACATCTGTTTGTTTTGAGATTGTCAGTCCCAGGCCCAGCATCCAAGTTTGCCGTCTGCTCCGGTCGCTGTTATGACCGGGCCTGTGTAGCAGTGACCTTCTCAATACGATCTCGTTCAAGTTCAACTTTAAAATAAATTCCAGAAACTTCTACACTATACAATGTTGCAAAACCTCTTGGAACAATATTCTTTACAGTACCTGTTCCTTTGTTGTCAATTGTAACCGGCTCGTCAATGTTTATCTGCTCAGCCATTTTTTTACTACGGTGTAGTAAATAAAAGTAGGGCCTGTAGTGGTGTAGGAATATGTTCCCACGGTTTTGACCAATCACAGCACCTTTAGGTTTTACTTCACGTGTGTAATACCATATTTATGACATGGCCGTAGGACATAGTAAAATGGGCCAGTTATGTGATAAGTGTCGTTATTGCCTAAATAACCTATACAAGTGTCGTTATTGCCTACATAACCTATACAAGTGTCGTGATTGCCTACATAACCTATACAAGTGTCGTTATTGCCTACATAACCTATGCAAGTGCCGTTATTGCCTACATAACCTATATAAGTGCCGTTATTGCCTACATAACCTATACAAGTGTCGTTATTGCCTACATAACCTATACAAGTGTCGTTATTGCCTACATAACCTATAAAAGTGTCGTTATTGCCTACATAACCTATACAAGTGTCGTTATTGCCTTCATAACCTATACAAGTGTCGTTATTACCTACATAACCTATATAAGTGTCGTTGTTGCCTACATAACCTATACAAGTGTCGTGATTGCCTACATAACCTATACAAATGTCGTTATTACCTACATAACCTATAAAAGTGTCGTTATTGCCTCCATAACCTATACATGTGTCGTTATTGCCTACATAACCTATATAAGTCACGTTATTGCCTACATAACCTATACCAATGTCGTTATTGCCTACATAACCTATGAAAGTGTCGTTATTGCCTACATAACCGATACAAGTCTCGTTATTGCCTACATAACCTATACATGTGTCGTTATCACCTACATAACCTATATAAGTGACGTTATTGCCTACATAAACTATACAAGTGTCGTTATTGCCTACATCACCTATACAAGTGTCGTTATTGCCTACATTACCTATACAAATGTCGTTATTGCCTACATAACCTATGAAAGTGTCGTTATTGCCTACATAACAGATACAAGTGTCGTTATTGCCTACATAACTTATAAAAGTGTCGTTATTGCCTACATAACCGATACCAGTGTCGTTATTGCCTACATAACCTATGCAAGTGCCGTTATTGCCGACATAACCTATACCAGTGTCGTTATTACCTACATAACCTATAAAAGTGTCGTGATTGCCTACATAACCTATAAAAGTGACGTTATTGCCTACATAACCAATACAAGTGTCGTTATTTCCTACATAACCTATACAAGTGTCGTAATTGCCTACATAACCTATACAAGTGACGTTATTGCCTACATAACCAATACAAGTGTCGTTATTTCCTACATAACCTATACAAGTGTCGTAATTGCCTACACAACCTATACACGTGTCGTTATTGCCTACATAACCTAAACCAGTGTCGTTATTGCCTACATAACCGATACAAGTGCCGTTATTGCCTACATAGCCTATAAAAGTGTCGTTATTGCCTACATAGCCTATACAAGTGTCGTTATTGCCTACATCACCTATACAAGTGTCGGTATTGCCTACATAACCTATACAAGTGTCGTTATTGCCTACATAACCTATACATGTGTCGTTATTACCTACATAACCTATATAAGTGACGTTATTGCCTACATAACCTATACAAGTGTCGTTATTACCTACATAACCTATACAAGTGTCGTTATTGCCTACATCACCTATACAAGTGTCGTTATTGCCTACATAACCGATACAAGTGTCGTTATTGCCTACATAACCTTAATTGAATAAACATTGGAAATTCTGTCCTATACAAATGTCTGTATTACCTATATACATAATATAGCCTATATAGTGTCGTTATTATTGATATGTATTGTTTTACAGATGTTATCTCGTTAACGGATATTATGATTAAGTCACATATTGTTTGAGGCATGAAAAAATGATTAAATGTGTATTGTCGACCTATCAGATAGCCGAGGTTGTCGATCGTGAGACTGACACATCATGCTGTCAAACATGCCCTGCATGCAACTGTCACCACGTGACCCCTGTCCAACGCGCGTGCAAGCAAAAGTGACAGACAGCTGCCACCGAATGGCGGACTCTCTCAGCGGCTTAGTCACGATCTTTACAAAAGGTTTATTCCAGACATGGAATTTCGCAAATGTCTAATTATATCGCTTGTTGTTTTTTTGACTGTAGGAACACAGCAGTAATTCACAAATACTTTACATTTCGTTTTCCCCAAGTATGCTTTACGTATTATCAATACAATGTTTCTCTTTACCTACCTAGACCTTTATATCCTTAATTAATTAAACTCCATTTTAGATTGATCTAAGTATGTAACATTTGCTGAAAGGGAATTTCTTATTATACCATTGATATATATAATTTCCAAGTTTAAATCAAGAACGCCTACTTTTAAGTTTCTGAGAGATAAAGGAACCCAAATTAAATATTTTGTAACAGAATGAATTGTAAATACGAAAACGTTTAAAGCAAACATGAATGAAATAACAAAAACAAACAATTCAGCCGTAAAAAAGACAAATAACGTTTTTTAATTCATGAATTAAAAAGATATGGACATTTCACTAGAATTATGTACAGAAATACGATTTTCAGTATTCAACGTATTTCTTTTACTTACATGTGCACATTTAAGTGGTATTATATGGATCCTTCTTTTGAAACCAGGTATCGGAGGTAAGGATAATTGCTGTGTTTTACGGCCATCGACAGTCATTTAGGGCCAAACCCTATACATACATTATCACAAAATGATCGCGGTTTCTCGTCCACCTCTCAATGCTTCATAGCTGTGTTCATGTAAATCTCGTACAATCTCGTCGACCATGATACCATACTGTATTTTTGTACCGATTAATTCAATGTAATTAATCATGTATGTAGCCGTATCAGACAAGTTTTTCATTGGTCACTATAGCACTTTGCCAATTAACGTTTGGTCACAAGATTCAACTATATGTTTGCTTTCAGTTTTTAAAATGGTTGTTGTTAACCTGAAATAAGGTCAATATATACTTTGATTATTACTTGTTGAGTTCTTTCAGTTAACATATAGATCAGAGAAAAGCATCAAGAGACAAGATTAAGAATTATGTTTTATTTATACTGAAAAGTGTAGGCTATGTGGCCGTCCTATAAACACATACGTTATGTGGCGTCAAAGGACGATAGCTTAGTTAATTGAATAAACATTGGAAATTCTGTCATACATTCCTTCATTTCTTTCTCTCACTGCTAGAATGCATTCTGCTAGTAAAAATGCAAACAGATATTGAAATTAGACATCAACTGTCGATCCGGTTTTCGTCTATGGTGTTCTTCCCTGATACCCTCTACATCAAAACCATCCCGTTCTCTGTACAGTTTTCTGTACTGATGAATTACTACTGAGCAGGTGAACTTAGTATACTCAGCATTGTTAAATCATAATGCGACTATAGTTATCTCACGAAATAGTCCAGCTGTTCTCTCCCTGTAAATTCATGTCCCTCCCATTCACATTCTACATAAATATACCCACAACTAGCCTTACCGCATACCTACGCTGTTGGTATGGCCAAAATCATGTTCTGCACATATTTTATTAATAATGAATATTTAAGTGAAAGACGTATTTTAAGTATATGCCTTCATTTATTTCGGAAGCCTGCTGTTTCATACACAAAAACGCGTTTGGTTACAGCAAAAACCGCCCGGATGTCCCGCCTGTCGGGGCTGTCGTAGATGTATTACGGAGGAATGTCGCTATAGGTGGCTTATGTGCATTGCCTGCATTCTGTGTTATTGTCGGTATCTTGAAGGCGCTTGCTGCGATCCTTGACATCATTACTGAGTACTTAGATGCATATTTCCGAATGCGTCGAGGCCTCATCTGAATCAACTTTCTCCGTGGACGCACGTCATAACATTGTTGACCCTGAAGGTTTTGCCATATTTGAGCATGTGATGATTAAATGAGTAAACAAACACGTACATTTGCATACCTTGTAACTCAAAATACGCCCCTTGTTTCCGGTTGTGGCATACACGTGTAGTCATCAATGGGTATTTAAGTCCCGTGCAATCTTTAGATGTCAACCAACCTGCAAAGACTCTTGGAGAAATAATACTTCGCCTAAAACTTAAAGTGAAAATACATTAATATATACCGTAGATAATACAAAGCAAAGACTCAACATGACAAACGCACTTCTATTGTCAGCAATGGTAAGTATACAAATTCTTTTGAAAGTATACAACTATAAGTTTTTCTAACATCGTCCAATTTATTGATTTAATTTATACAATGGACTTGTCAAATCAAACTCCTTATCTAAGTATTGTTATTTGTATTTCAGATGTTTGCAGTGGTATTAGCTGCTCCAACGCAACTAAAAAAATCCAAAGAAGACGTTTTTATTTGTAAGTACTCGTGTTGCTAAACGAACCATTTTCATTATTGTTGATCATTGAAAAAGATTTCTGATGATGTTGTGTCATGTTAGCATTGTCTAAACGTGTTATATCATTATAGTATTATCTTAACATGTGATATCATGTTAGAATTGTCTTATGATGTCCTATCATATTAGTATTGTCTTACAATTTCATATAGGAGTATTGTCTTAATATGTTATACGAAGTATTACATAAAGTGATGTATATATTAGTGTTTAAGTTTTCATACTGTAATTGGAAAACTAACAGATTGTGTTTGCTTTATTGAACGATGAACAAAGTTTACTGCAAGATCTAGAGAAACATATTATAATGACAAAGGGTTGACTGAAATACTTACAAGCACACTCTGTTATGACAAAGGATTGATTATGTTTTACAGTATGTGACGGAAGTCCTGCAGACATCTTCTTCCTACTCGATAGTTCCTCCAGTATCTGGATAGAAGACTATAAAAAGCAACTTAAATTCATCCAACAAATCGTCGACTACTTCCCGGTGTCAGCGACAGAAACCCGATTCGGAGTGGGCGTGTTTGCTGACCATTACAGACAAGAGATCGGTTTCGGTGATTTTGACAACTCTTTTGATCTTAAAACTGCCATAGGTGGAATTAGAAAAAGACTAGGAGGTACCCAGACAGGCCGGGCGCTTAGAAAAGTCAGACAACAAGCCTTCAGTCAAGCTAGACCGGACGTTGGACACGTGTTAGTGGTATTGACTGATGGCGTTTCAAGGAATACGGAAGAGACAAAGAGGGCTGCCGCCTCTTTGAAGGCACAGGGGATCCATGTGTTTGCTATTGGGATCGGAATGAAATCGGACATGACAGAGCTGAAGTATATCGGCAGTGAACCCAAGGAGACCTACGTACACAATGTCACAGACTTCAACGTCTTGAATAAAATACGTGAAAAGCTGGCCTTCCAAGTTTGTAAAGGTGAGAGATTTTCTTAAGAATATTGTTACTATTCTTAAAGGTAAATTTTGAATGATTTGATTTAAACATTTGATTTCGTGCAAATGTATTGTTAATTAATTATCTTTCGTGAAATATACTGCCAATCGCAAATTCAACAGCTTACGATTAATTTATACTTGCTGAGATAAACATTTTTTTTATATAAAATGCCCACCTCTTTATCCACTTGTCAGTACCTACTTTGTCGAATTGTTTTAGTTGTGTTTTATTAAATATTTAACTCAATTTTCATTATTTACATATCCTTTCCTGTATTTTTAACTAATTAAAAATCCTTTTTATTGAAGCACCAAAACACGAGCCATACTGCAGCGCTGGGATGAAAACCGACGTCATGTTCGCCTACGATGCCTCGAGTATGGGGACAAAAAATGCTAGGCGTATACAGGACTTTATCGGAGACACTATCCAGAACTTCGCCAACATGGACGACGGAACGATACAAACTGGCATACTGTCGGGACAGTGTGACAGAGACAACGTCGATCTGAACGTGTTCAGCGATAAAGACTCAATGGCTTCTTTCGTCAGAAACAGCGACTTCCGAGGGGTCGACGAGATTGTACGAGATTTACACGAACACAGCTATGAAGCATTGAGAGGTGGACGAGAAACCGCGAGACGGATGTCTGTTGTCATTGTAGATGAAAACGTCGAAAAAATCAAACGTTTGGAGACGGAGATGAAAATCGCTAAGTCAAGGAAAGACATTCAGTTTGTGGTAATCACTATTGGTGACAGCTCCGTATTTGATTCCCTGAAACCTCTCGTTACG
Organism: Mizuhopecten yessoensis; assembly: GCF_002113885.1. Classification (NCBI taxonomy): domain Eukaryota; kingdom Metazoa; phylum Mollusca; class Bivalvia; order Pectinida; family Pectinidae; genus Mizuhopecten; species Mizuhopecten yessoensis. Next base: position 595,559 of record NW_018406874.1, read on the forward strand.
GAACCAGTGGACTCTTACTTCTTCAACGTCCCGTCTCATAGCGACATAGACACCATCAAAGACCAGTTCGTAGATAGTTTATGTCAAGGTAAGCTATTCACCAACGGTCATTGCTCTGGTTTAGTTATAATATGGTTTTGTTGACACTTGGGTACTCTCTTGACTTTGCATTCAATAACCAAGTGTTTATGTAGACTATGGAACTGATATTCAGGAAGATACAAATAGTATACAACTATTTTTATTTTGTATAATGAAAGGGTACATGTGTAGATTTTGTAAAGATTTAGTAGTATGCATTTTGCCTAGGTTAATTGACAGGCAGTTTGAATAAAGTGGTTTGTATTTTATATAACATAAGTGGTATAATACATTTAGTTGTAGCTAAGAGTATGTATTTTGCGGTGGGAATATAAATATGTTTTAAAAACGTTTTCGTTTTCCGTCGTTAATGCTCTTACTATAATTATCTCTTTTTTTTCAGGTTTCAAAGTTCCCGCCCCGAAAGGACCGAATAAGATATACTACGACAATTTCGATGACATTGTCCCTATAAGCAACCTGGTCATTGAATCCTAGAACTGTGCTTTCCATCGATAACATACCTTATAACAATCATTACAAGAACATTTTGAAGACGAACTTTACATTTCCGGATGTTTATTTATCGACCAAAAGAGAGACATTTTGTAATATATTCTCGCCTGTCCATATTTGATTTTTACGTGCTTTTTATTCCAATTGTGAAATGGGGAGATATGCCAAAGAGAGAGACACACACACAAGATACAGAGAGTCACGCTGAGGGACATAGAGCGAGAGACAAACAGAGAGAGAGAGAGAGAGAGAGAGAGAGAGAGAGAGAGANTAGAGAGAGACAGCGACAGAGAGAGTCTGTGACAGAGAGAAACAGACAGAAAGTTAGAGAGAGAAAGAAAAACACACACAAAAAACACACACACAGACATACAAAAAATAGATAACTATATAAAGAGAAAGACTTCACTAAACTATTTGTGTTTTTGTTGAAAGCTTGTACCAAATATGATATTTTATTGTTTTGTGATTTGGCCTTTTTGCCTTTTTGTACATTTGTTATATTTTTACTTTGGTTTTCTTGCTTTGCTAACAAGAGACAATGTTATTTAATAAAATGTATCATCAAACTTAACTTATGCCTTGATATTTTTAATGTTTTGAATATAACGAAATAAACCTATCGTTGTTAATAACAACTACAATAAAATCTCAATTAGTCAGTCACGGAGGAAACAATAGACAGGAGACGTGTTGGTCAAAGCACTATGGTTTTCGTAAAGGCTTAAAATTAACATTGATAACGGCATAATTGCCAAAATCCAATACGAAAAGGAAATGAAAGTCACGTGCTAGGACCAGAGGAACCAAGAGGACATAAAACAAAAGTCATAGCACAATAAGAGACGTATATTACAATATCCGTCTATGGCACAATGAAATCCTTTATAACATATAGACGAAACCAAGAGAAAATCACTTTCATCTTTTGAATAAGAAAGATGTCAATTAACCAACTATCCATATTATCGAAAACCGACTGTTAATCAAATTGATATAATTTCAACATGAGCGAGGCGAACAAAATCGTTAGTGCTTTAACGTTTTATCTTTGTTTATTATACATTTGTATGTCATGCTTTTATAGATTGCGATCAGTAGACGTTACAACATTAAAATGTTATCTCTTGTGAAATAAAATTACACTTCGTCATTGATAATTAACATGATTCAAATCATCATATCGGGATAAAGTTTATGAAGTTTAATTTTTTTTAGTTACTTTTTAGCTTGTAGTAAATTGGCAACAGTGTGCCATCCTTGATATTATTGGGGCCCCGCTTTCTTACGTTCTCTGCACCCCTTGAAATTGTCATGTCAAAATCATGAAAACATCTTCACTAACCTGATACCCATTCCCTCGAAGTTTGAGAGGAGAGGACAGGATTTAAAGCAAGTCAATTGTATCGTTACGCTGCCTCGCTCATGTTTTTGATGAATACTGTACACCAAAGGATCAATCTAGTTTTACGTGGTGTGTATCGACCTTTCGATTTTGTCATGACATATTCAAGGGGAGTAGAGGACGTTAGTCGAGGATGCATTGTTGTCGATAAATATGTTAGTACAATGTAATAGACTTGATTCTTATTTACGCAAACAATGAATGTTAAAATGTAGGCAACATTCGTTTTTCGGTCAGCATTATGGCTAAGTCATATACATACAGTCAGCAAAAAGGTGAACATTGCTCAAATACACATAGCGGAATATTTACCGTCAGTCGTAATTAAAACAATGTCACTGCCAGTGGGCTCTGAATCTCATCAACTGGATCGTTGCTACATGTCATAGCATGTACAATGCATACGGGTTTTGTTTTTGTGCGTGTTTTTTCCAATACATTCTCTACTCAAGTATCCACATACAACTGACAAAAACTATAACTACGCATCGGAAACTTATTATTCCGGCATGACTATAGCTTTGATAAATTATTTTTGGAGATAAACCCATACATTGCGGTACTTTAACAGAATATAATTGAAAATATTAAGGGGGGAGTAAAACTTCAGCGGGGTTAGATTTTAACTAGAACCCTAGACTTTGTTCTAACCGATTGCGTTACCTGGTCAACAGACCTGTCCTGGCCGATCTATGCTACAGTGATATTCAGAGGAAATTAAGGGAGGGGGGTTACTCTCTACTGTGTACAAAAACACTTAATTAGTCGTTATCATAAAACGTTAGTCTAGAAATGAATACACTCTAACATGTGTTTGATGTCATGGTGATGTAACTTTAGTGGATAAGGTGTTAAATTGATATTAGCATACATGTAGTGGATTTTGACTCATTTTTACTATTAAGATGATTACGTACGTAAGTCACATTGTATCTTTTTTGAAAATTATTATGCTGTAAATAAAATAAACGGATGAACTCAGAAGTACAAGTTTGTACGTGACCGAGGGTTAACGACAAATGAATCGCACGTTAAAGCTTGTTGTGAGGCGGATTCTCGTTTGTTTCTTTGGTAATATCATAATAGTTCTGGTCTAACTAGAACAGCTGCATGTTCAATGATAATGGTACCTATTGTGTTCATTAGAGTGCCTAGTCCTTTTGTTGTCACTACCCGAAGTCTCGTTTTGAGGATGTGCCATTACTTGGATATGACCTAGATTTACATGGCGGATATTGTCGATGAAACAGAATACTTTTTCTTTTTCTTTTTGCTAGGATCTCCATATAAATATTTTTTATTTACATTTTACCCCAGTTCTAATGGTTTTTGTTTACATTTTACCCCAGTTCTAATGGTTTAAGAGTTCGAATTCCGGTTATGTTGACTCATCAATATTCCTTTTCCTTGAGTTCGGTCAATTTGAGTGTCTGGACTTCCCTAGAGCAATTGTGCTACGGATATAAAATAACACGTGTAAAATTCTGGTGAAAACTTAATTGTAATAATAAAAAAGCAAGACATATGGAATAGGCATTAGATTATTCGAATGTGTAAGCGTTTTTTGCTCAACACATCATGACATCACCTCACCTCAAAATCTCAATGTACGAGGAAGTGTAAAGCAGATCAGAATTAAAGAACAGTGACTATGATAATTATAAGAACCAATCAATAACTTCTAACAACGTGAAAAGTTATGCGCCCTGAAAATGTTAGCATTAAATATGGTTGATGTCATACTCCGAAGTTAATACTAAAATCTTACACACTTTGCGAAGTATTAAGAATTAACACTGCAATATATATCAGTACATCTCAGCAAACAAGGTTTACATAGAAACATACGAGCCATAGAAAAGTCACAGACCAGTAAAACAAATTCACCGGTATAACTGTATAGTTTTAAATACATATTCTAGTGGCGCAACTTCCAGAATTTGAATGTAAAACAATGAAAGATCGAATTTGACATATACCTCCTTTATTTACAAAAAATAATAGAAAATTTCAAAATCTTACGAACACAATTTCCGTCTTACGTTATCTTTGTTGGTAGCAAAGTACAGTAGAAATGGCCTGATCCGTAAAATAAAGGGTATGTCTCAGATAAACATGGATAGTGGATTCATTCTGCACAACACACCTACACATATATATATATTTATAAACTACATTTTGAATACAAATTTTTTAGAAGAATAAAAGTTTTTTCAAAAAGTGTTTTCCCCAGATTTCGGACTTGTGAAAACCACGGTTACCACATCAAAAAACACCACAAAATGCAAAATAACTATACAAAATGCAAAACAAAACATGATTTTTAACCCAAAATTTGACCCTCGTAATTTTTTTTTCTCAAAACCTGTCTTGAATTAAATATCGCCTACTCGGTAACAAAAATACTCACGTTTTAGCATAGGTCGTTCAGCTGGATTTTTCACAATATTTACACATGTGCTGAGTACAAAAAAAGACTACATGAAAAGCTAGCTTTTGTTGTGTGGACGCAGATTTATAAATGGCCAAAATTGTAGTCCCAAGCCAAATTCGATATTTTTTTAAATGTGAAGCCCACATAGTCCACTTCATCATGTATATGCTAATTTTAGTGCTGATTTTTTTACATGTAATATTACAGGGGTTATTCATTGTACAAAAAAATCACACATGACCACCGTACGCTACTGTACACTGCTACATGTACCTTTCCCATATTTTAACTTGACGTAGATAATGGAATCTTTCGCAAAGACCGATTGTCTGTTTCTATATAACATTTCATTGTCATTAGGAATAATCGACATTATGTGAAGGTGCGACCATTTCAACATATACAACAAGCATTGCATTGATAATTTTGGAGAATTAATGCCTTTGTCAAGTCATTGACATTGGGGTGCCTACGTGAACATTAGTTTCTAAACAATAGTTAAATCAAATTTCAAGAAATCTCATAATCTTTAAAACATAAATCTCTATAACAACTTCACGCTCCAGGAGGACTATATTTACTGCTTTTTCTACATTACTGATTCCAATAAACCCGCGCAATGTTTCTTATTGAATCGCTCGATCAGTATGGCTCGATCTTGAGACAAGAAAGGAAAATCTATTAAAAGTATTCCGCTCCAGATACATAATATATAGATTTATAAACTCTCAAATTAAAGACCATTCAAACTTTATTTTCTCATTGATTACGTAGTTGTGCATGCTTATTAAATAATTTTTGATATTTAGTTATTTATTTTGTATAAATACATTTAATATTTGTCCTTTATATGTTTTTCTCAATGACGTGATCGTGGTTAGTATGATTTACCCGCGATATTGTACTATTTGTACCACGGTACTAATATTTATCTTTTGCTTTGAAGTATAGAAAATCATCAAAACAAATACCAATAAATAAATAGATGTGAAGAATATTGAATGTTTTCACTTCCAAAATTTGATATGAAAATCGCTCCATAAAACCTTAAAAGAAAAGCTAAAACCTTTCATATTTCTCTCGTTTTCACAAATGACTGTCTACTTTAAAATGTATAGGGTGACACCCATTTCACAAGAATGCCTATTACTGACCTTGGACACTTCATACAAGTAAACCTATTGTTTAACAGATGCTGTCGATGCAAGTTTGTACGTTATATAGTAAACATGACGATTTGATAAAACAATTTAAACAAGTGAACATGTGGCGGAGAAGAAAGTCCGGTCTCACGGTGTTCTAAGTGGTTATTCATACATTTAACCATTAAAATTATGTAATTTTCCATGATGTTTAAGATACTAGATGTTTGTGGTACAATATGACCCCGTGTGGTTCCGGTGGTGTGCCGTGACGTCATCAGTATCAGTGTATAAAGGCACACAGAAAATATTAGTTAATGACAATCTGACAGTTCTGGAGGAATACACAGTCTGAGCTCCCGATACCAGACAGTTTCATCATGATTACTATTGTAATTGTTGTGACCATGGTGAGTAAAACAATTAATTAAAAAATTTGAATTGAAATCAATTATACTAAAATTTATTTGGTAAAATATCATCAAAATAACATTTTGAACTAAGGGCATTCACATTGTAATGCGTTTGTTATTTTTTCAGGCCATCTCCAGTCTCGCAGTACCAGCCCCGTCCACTGCCAACCAGGATACCTACACATGTAAGTTCCAATATCCTCTCTCAGATGATAGGTAATGCTTTAAAATAATAACATTAAATAATTAAATGCTGAAGCTTTTTATTATAAAAATTGTCCATTTTGGTTTGGCTTCTTTGTGTTAACATGCCTATTTCGTGAACCCGATGGTATTGAGTATGTTAATGTGGACAAGTGGTGAGAAATAATTCACACAAATATAAATTACGGATGATTCCTTATACGTAAATCACAATATTATCGCATGTTGAATACTATAGATATTGTAAATGTTCAACTAATTTTGTTCCAGTGTGTAAAGGAAAACCTGCCGACATTTTCTTCTTACTCGATAGTTCCACGAGTATCTGGGCCAAACACTTCAAAAGCCAGCTGAAATTCTTACAACATGTGGTCGACTTCTTCCCGGTGTCAGCCTCTGAGACACGATTTGGCGTGGGGATATTTGCCGATCACTATTATCAGCAGATCGAACTGGGTGAATTCGATGACGTGGAGGAGCTTAAACTTGCCATGGGGAGTATACGTAAACGGTTTGGAGGGACTGAAACAGGAAAGGCTTTACGAGCTGTAAGGCATCAGGCATTCCGGAACGCTAGACCAAACGTCGGTAAAATCTTAGTGGTCATGACGGACGGAGAGTCTAGAAACAAAGTCCAAACAAAATACGAAGCTGCGGCTCTGAAAAATGAAGGTGTCACAGTCTTTGCCATTGGAATCGGAAAAGCAGTGAAGATGGAGGAGTTGGTTGCCATTGGCAGTGAGCCATCAGAAACGTACGTCTATACCGTGTCCAACTTCAAAGTTTTGAATGAAATCCGCAAAACATTAGCCTACAAAGTTTGTAGAGGTAAGATATCCAAATTATCATAAAAGATTAATTTCTTTAAACAATCGGTGCCTTACATTTAAGCATGTTAACACATCATCATTTAATTGAACTTTGGTTAACCTCCCAATGATTTTTTTCACGTTTTTTCAAAGACATCACAAAAAAAGATGAAGTCGTAAACTGCAATGTTTGGCGCGGTATTTATGATTGGTTGCAGTTACTCGGCAATGAAATCACAGCGCAGTGTTGTGTTTTGTGCGAAAAAATTATACAAAAAATAGAGGAAACATACAATTTTTAACTTTGAAGTAAAATGAGTTTTCTGCATTTTTAAATTAAATTATAAGGAATAGCCATGTTTTTTTGGGGGATACTGCGGTATATACTAACAAAACACTGCGCTGTTATATTTATAAAACTTTCATTATTTTATTCTTTAAATAACGTTGACGAACATTCAACATTTAATAAAGTTATTTGGTAATTTCAATTACAGGGGAAGAAATAAACCAAGAACCATACTGTAGCGCAGGAATGGAGACGGACCTGATGTTTGCCTTTGATGCCACAAGTATGGGAACACGGAGCGCTAAACACGTACAGAATTTGATCGCCGATACAGTGGAGAACTTTGGAAACATGGACAGTGGTGTTCTCCGCGCGGGATTGTTAACTAGATACTGTGATAATGATGATATATATCTTGATGATTATCCCAACCTCGATGAGATGGTCCCTGTTGTGAAAAACCCCCAATTTAGAGGACTTGACCAAATGGTTTGGCAGATGCAAAATCAAAGCTTTGAAGCGTCTAATGGTGGCAGGGAAACGGCGAGGCGGATCGCGGTTGTAGTTGTTGACAGTAACGTGGAGAAGTTGGAGAAGTTAGCCCTTGAAATGAGGAAGGCTAAATCAAAGAAAGACATTCAATTCATAATAGTCTCAATTGGAGAAAACCCGAAGTTTGAAGCGCTGAAAAGGTCCGTGCTGCGTCCAGTCGACGCTCACTTCTTCAATGTGGCTTCTCACAGTGATCTCAGCTTGATAAAGGACACCTTTGTCAGCAGCTTGTGTAAAAGTAAGTCCAGTGTTTGTTTCTGATGTTGTTTTGTACGAAGAAGTAGTTATGGTGATATTTGGCAATTTAAATCATAAACTAACCATCTCAAACCAGTTATTAAATTGTACATCATACCGACACAAAGCAGGATCATAGTGACGGCACGGCATAATGACCTGTCTTTAGGGGTTGTTAGTCTTTATCCTTAAAAAGTTTCGAAACCAAATAAGATATCATCGGTTTCCAAAATTAACAACTGGCAATGTCCAAGGAAAATCTGCGACTCCGGACGGGAATACTCGTTTATATAGCTTACATAGACAAATACTTCGGTATAGCTGGGGTTTATGTTTACCGTATTATTTGGAGACTTTAAAGATAATATGAAACATATTTTTAAAGTTTTATCATTATAAACCCTAGTCACTCTATATTTTTACATGTGTAGATTACCGTTTAATCAGTATATGCATGTAACGCCCGTTGACTCATTTTGTAACTAAATGTTTACCTTATTATTTTGTTATATTAATTTATACCTTATTTACTTATTTTTAACCAGCATTAAAGGTTCCCAGTTTTCCAGACTCGCTTGTGATTGACGAGACTACTAGAAACTTTGAGGACATCCTGCCCGTGGGAAACCTGATTCTCGGACTCTAGAATGAAAACAGCTATCAGTTTAAACATGAATTGAATTTAAAGTTATTTCTGCTAGCAGTGATAAACAAACTCATTCTAAGTTTGTTGAGAACAGAATCGGCGGTTATTTATGAAGTTGGGAATGAAGACTTTCTTATATGTATATGCTCAGCGTTAATATTCATTGTTACAGTGTTGAACTTAATTGGGTATTTTTTGTTTTCTATGCAAATTTAATTAATTTGATTGATTGATGTTAATTTGTCTCAAATCAATCTATTTTGATGCGATTTTTAGCAAAGATTTCTGAACTGTGGTCACATCCAATATATGTGTTCTTTATAACTTTGATAAAATTTCGCTTTCCCGATGCTAACGCTCTATCCGTAAAGGTCGATTGATGAATGGATGGATTGTTATTTAAATATTGCACGTCTTTTATTATTTTTATGTTATTTTGTTTCATTTATTGTTGTTATTCTGTTATACCTCATTCGATATGTTTTATAATAAATGCAAAACGAATAAGTACATATTTTTTAGCTTTTATTTTGTATGTGAAATCAATTATCGTTTATCAGAGGAAAATACAATGACAATGCATAGAGATAGGTCAGGCAACACAATAACATCACACTGACATACAAATATATTGACGAATGGAGCAGACGTTCACCTTGCTTCTTTGCCGGATTAAAAAAAAAATGACGCAATCGTTGATTCCTTTTTGCGTATTAAAGTAGTAATATGTATACTTTATATCTGATGCAACAAGTATGAAACACGTTATTATAACTTATATTAATCATTCCCGTTGGCCCGGACGTTATAAGCGCGCTGGGGGGTCTTGATGTGGAAGGAAACCGGAGTACCCGGAGAAAACCCACATGATCGGGGAGGTGACCCATACCTGTCCCCGATCGGGAAAACGAACCCAAACCACCTTGTTGAAAGGCGAGTGCGCTATCCACTGCGCCACCCGACCACCCAAAAATATAGGTTTCAAACAATATAGTATCAGTTACTATTTAAGAAAATCAACTAGGTATCGGGTACAGATATCTCATTCTTAGTATTGCATAACTGTTACGTTAACAAGTATAATACTTCGACTTCTCACGTGCACTGTACGATATAATGCTTAACGTTTCACGTATAAATGAGGGAAAACATATGTGTCATTCAAACGCAGTACAAACAGAAATATGAATGTTACCAGTTAAAAGTTGTAAAGGCTTGAACGACACATATTATAAACTAAAATTTGAATCTCACAAAAAATGTATAGCAAATTGCGAAACTCTATGTATCTCTGAGTTTAAATTACAATGAACAAAAAAAATGCATTGACACGCCATTTACATCTAAGGGTGGGGGTTACTCCATCTCTCATGTCGATAAAGCTGAACACGACTAGTATAATCGGTCGGGAATTTTAAAACGGTTTCTTATTCATTGATGATTATCCATATCAATACTTTAAAAAGTTGAGAGTTTAGGGCTAAAATTGTTTAAGTACAGTAATAGATTTGGTTATCTATATGTAATAACTTATGAATGATTTCTAGTGGCGATTGATTTGTCCATTGACCACCACCTATAATTTTGAGTATTTTCCTAGGTATTCATAACTTCCTTTCTCGTTAAAACGATGCTATCTTTCCTGTATATGCATGTAGATTTTTTCATTCTTAAATGTTTCAAGTAACTTCGTCGTCTCTATTTTTTGGAGGGAATTGTTTTTTTAAAAATCAATAGTCACTGGAACGGTACAATACATACTTCATTTAATGTAGTATTTCGAAAACCAGTAACATTTTGCGAGAAAACAGTACTCTACTTGACGAAAAATGGTCCTACATTGTATTTAAATACTGCAAAGTTTCTCACATCTTGAATATCCTTTGAAATATCAACAGTAGCAACGTCGAAGAAACTACCGTTACGATTATGTGGAAGCCAGTTTTATACATATTCAATGAGAAAAGTAGAATATTGTATAAGGGGTCAGAGTCCTTAGAGTAATTCATTAAACCAGCGACTCGTTTGTATTGTCGTTCGAGGACAGTGTTTTCACTATGACATCTGGGGTACGTTCGAGACGCTGTCCTGGACAGCCGGGACAGACGGAACAGCTCTCGAATGCGATGGCACAGCTGTTCCGGACTGTCCAATCTGTTCCCGCCGAGGAGGTGGTGTGGCGCGGCACAGTGACGTCACAAACATGGCGACTATCGAACAGGACTCGGTAATTTTACAAGTGCTCAAAGATCAAGAGGAAATTTCGCCCAAAAGTAATTGAAATAGATTTTTTCCTATAAATTGAGACCAGTTTGAACAACGTAACATATATTATATATGTGAATTTTTAGTTTTAGTGGGGGTTTTTTTCATTTACTTTTTTCAAAAATTTGTTTTCTTGATCCCTTCACGGCTATATGAGCTGAATAAAATAAGTTTTAAGTTGGCAAAATCGATTGGACATTTCTTTTTTAATCGTCAAAAACCACCTGCCACCATGCTAAGGGTATTACAGCCAGTCGAGAGTCTGCCGACGCCATATTGGATTAAGTACTTCCTGTTACGGCGCATTCGAAACGTCATGTACCAAAGAACAGTCAGGACAGGTTCTGGACAGGCGTCTCGAACACACCCCTGGTACTCTCCAGTGCCATATTTGTCTCAGGAATTCAATAATTATAGCACTGTAAGCTGGCTTGGCATTCACCTGCCTTACGACAAAAACGGTCGACTCACTATCTACCTACATGATAAATTGGATAATTATAATTCAGAGGAAATGTCTGTCGGTGGTAAATAACGTACTTATGTGTTGACACTAGAGTCTATGTTTGTACGCTTGTGGTTGATTTTGTTCGTTGATGCTAGCACTGTGGTATACCGTATATTCTTGTACTTGTGTGTTGACACTGTAGCATACCTTGTACTTGTGTGTTGACACTGTAGCATACATTGTCCTTGTGTGTTGACACTGTAGCATAACTTGTACTTGTGTGTTGACACTGTAGCATACATTGTCCTTGTGTGTTGACACTGTAGCATACCTAGTACTTGTGTGTTGACACTGTAGCATACATTGTCCTTGTGTGTTGACACTGTAGCATACCTTGTACTGGTGTGTTGACACTGTAGCATACCTTGTACTGATGTGTTGACACTGTAGCATACATTGTCCTTGTGTGTTGACAGTGTAGGATACATTGTCCTTGTGTGTTGACACTGTAGCATACCTTGTACTTGTGTGTTGACACTGTAGCATACATTGTCCTTGTGTGTTGACACTGTAGCATACCTTGTACCAGTGTGTTGACACTGTAGCCTACATTGTCCTTTTGTGTTGACAATGTAGCATACCTTGTCCTTGTGTGTTGACACTGTAGCATACCTTGTCCTTGTGTGTTGACACTGTAGCATACCTTGTACTGGTGTGCTGACACTGTAGCATACCTTGTCCTTGTGTGTTGACACTGTAGCATACCTTGTACTTGTGTGTTGAAACTGTAGCATACCTTGTCCTTGTGTGTTGACACTGTAGCATATCTTGTACTGGTGTGTTGACACTGTAGCATACCTTGTACTGGTGTGTTGACACTGTAGCATACCTTGTCCTTGTGTGTTGACACTGTAGCATACATTGTCCTTGTGTGTTGACACTGTAGCATACCTTGTCCTT
>NW_018406874.1:611271-620889 GCF_002113885.1 Mizuhopecten yessoensis
GATGATCCTGACATAAATTTCTGTTCTGTTAATGTATAGAACATGACTGAGGAGTTGTCAGGCTTTAGATATCCACTGATGATCCTGACATATATTTCTGTTCTGTTAGTGTATAGAACATGACTGAGGAGTTGTCAGGCTTTAGGTATCCACTGATGATCCTAACATATATATCTGTTCTGTTAGTGTATAGAACATGTCTGAGGAGTTGTCAGGCTTTAGGTATCCACTGATGATCCTGACATGTATTTCTGTTCCGTTAGTGTATAGAACATGACTGAGGAGTTGTCAGGCTTTAGGTATCCACTGATGATCCTGACATGTATTTCTGTTCCGTTAGTGTATAGAACATGACTGAGGAGTTGTCAGGCTTAAGGTATCAACTGATGATCCTGACATATATTTCTGTTCTGTTAGTGTATAGAACATGACTGAGGAGTTGTCAGGATTTAGGTATCCACTGATGATCCTTACATATATTTCTGTTCCGTAAGTGTATAGAACATGACTGAGGAGTTGTCAGACTTTAGGTATCCACTGATGATCCTTACATATATTTATGTTCTGTTAGTGTATAGAACCTGACTGAGGAATTTTCAGGCTTTAGGTATATACTGATGATCCTAACATACATTTCTGTTCTGTTAGTGTATAGAACACGACTGAGAAGTTGTCAGGCTTTAGGTATCCACTGATGATCCTAACATACATTTCTGTTATATTAGTGTATAGAACAAGTACTCACCATTAAAACACATTTTACAAGTAAGGGAGGATCACTCCACATGTGATATTGATGGTTAGACGGGTGACTTCGTCATGAAATCCCAGACACTCAGCTTGTTACTTTCTCATCTCTTCCTTTTATTACCTCTTAAATATTTAAAAAGCTAGTTTGCTCAGATAGCTAATTGAAATACGTTGTCGACATGCACTTTAGATATATGTTGTCATGTCCTAAACAATGCCAAAACCATACGTATTTTTCGCGGATAAATATTTATTAATCAATCATACTCCGTTTATACTGTCGACTTTGGTGCTTGTTGCCATTTTTCGTAACATAAAGTTGGATCACCAACAAAGTTTACATAGAGTGGGCTCACTTTAAAATCTTTGTCCGCTAAAAATAATTTTCTAAATAAGTTAAATGAAGCAAGATATTTAAGACAATCATATATCTCGCTAAAGTGGTAAACAGATTTCTAGAAATTTCCCAACAACACGACATACCGGCAATCGCTTTATCAAGAATTGTATTTTCCCTGTGTTAATTTAATCTGTCATCGTGTTATAACCTGACATGAACATGACGAAATAGCAAAATATCTAGCAGAGGAAGCAATTCCTCGGCCAGTACGTTTCAATATTCCTGTTTTACACATAAACTTGGTTTGTTGTGTTCGTACTGGGATGCTAATCCGGTGGCTAATTCGAACTTTTTCGACAAATTAAGATCTCTATGATAGTCGTATATCATAACTGAACTGTCCGTACACATCATTCCTTGGTCACGTAAAGTAAATGTAACTACTTCAGCGTCGTATCACTACAATAAAATCATAATTTAGTGTCGACACCACCACACTGCAAAACAATTAGCGAAACAGAAACGAAAACGCATTGAAAACAGACCAATACAGCGGGGGAAAACAAGGTAATCGTTTGTCTAGACACCCATCTAGCCACTTAATACGCTCGAGATTCTACACTTATGTCATGGAAGCAGGTTGATGAAGACTATAGATAAGTTTTTTGGTCGCCATCTTGATCTCACTGAGAAATACGCTCTTTCTTTGCTCATTACAGTGCTTTGTGGTTTTGTTGTCACTACTTATCGATGTGAGGGCAGTACAGTACTTGCATTTGACCTAAATATACATGGCGGGGGCCGTCGATGTGAGGACATGACAGTACTTGCATTTGACCTAGATATACATGGCGGGGGCCGTCGATGTGAGGACATTACAGTACTTGCATTTGACCTAAATATACATGGCGGGGGTCGTCGATGAACAAAAAGACGCTTATCTATCTGGAACATCTGGTCTTATTATCATAATACTTGTTCAACACTTCTTCATAATTTGCCTTACTTTTATCGATTTTGAGTTGTAATTAGGGTTTTGTTAACACTTCGGTATTCTCTTGTTGTTTTTAAACAATGTTAGGAAAACTAGCGTGTCAGTACATGTAAGTATGTTTTTCCTCAATCATGTAAGCATTGGCTACTACACTCTTCCGCCGCCCGAGAATGGTCCTCCAGAAATTCGGCTTGGGGAATCCTGTAGGTCCACCATGTGTACCGATGAACCTTTCTGTCCACGGTTAACTGTCCTGACAAGGTCCCCATGGTTACAGTGCTACCACTAAATGTCACGTGCGAAAGGGCACACATTGACCACGCCTTAGAAGGGGTAAGCGGTTCTTTCATTTCACCAAAGAAAATATGTGACACATAGTACTCTCTTACTTGTAAAAACTTCGATCGGGAGGTTGTATATCCTACTAATCAAGTATTAGATGATAAAGGAACATTACAGATCATCAAATAATAATAAAGAGGTTTTATTCCAGGTCTTGTCTTCGGCCTCTTGAAATTCTGCACTAACCTTGTCCAAAAAATGCGAGAACATGATATATTCTAGGTACTGGCTCACGTGACACTGTGTTCTGGCTCACGTGAAACTCAGGATTCCAACCAAGGCTTTGGTAAGATTCATTATTTATTAAATAAGTTTAATGTATCTAATGTACTCAACAAATTGTTTATACCAATAACACGATGTCTAGATATTACGTCTGTATAGGATTGATAAATGGTCTGGTTAAAACTGTCAGAGCACTGAAGTTGGTCACTACAGTTGTAAAGACTCTCCTCTTCAAAGCCAAACATGCAAGAACAAGGATTTAGAGACCTCCTTTCCGTACTCCATTAATTTGACAAGATATTTTTGGACTGCTTTCTCCATTGTAAACAAGAACTTACTTGCTACATTCTTCGAAGTAGAATATTCTAGACGGGAATTTAGAGACCTTTTTCTCCGTATTCTATATTAGAATTTGAGACTTCGCTCCGGTAGTCAACTATTATGGACAAGCATTAAGAGAAGAGAACTCCTCCGAAGTCAATTATTTCCACATTAATTTAGAACTCCTCTCTCTGTAGTCCATTATTTAGACAATAATTTGAAAACAACCTTTCTCTGTAATCGATTACTGTAGAGGAGGATTTAGAGACTACCTCCGTAGTTTGCTGGACAGGAATTAGAAACTCCCTGGTACTGCCTAGCACACCGGAGAGTAGTCTGTGAACAATTGACATTGATAGGCAATGTCACCATCAATTTATTCATGCAGAATCTATAAAGTTGACCCTTGAGTTTGAAGGTTTCATCTTAACGTCTTATCTTTGGCACATTCAGTGAATTTTTTATCATTACAAAATGATATATAACAAACAGAATAAGTTTCTTTTCAATGTTTTATTCAATAACATAATCAACAAATAACAAGTGTATATTTTAACAAGTTAATGTACAAAACTGTATACTTTTTTCAACAATAAAATAATATCTATTGCATTGGTTGCAAAATGAAATTGTGGAAATAAATTATACGTCCCCGCATTAAATGACTGACAAATGATATATCAGATAGGCGTTGTGTTTCAAATACCTGCCTTTTTACATTATGAATGATTAATACGACATTCATTCAATGATCATACCTTTCAGGTATTTTTGTCTAGTGTCCGTGTCCGTTTTATGGCTGATACGCTTTATCAGCGTAAAAACTTTGTACTTCAATATAAATCATTTCAGAATTTTTATAAAATTCATGTAAGATAGCACAATGGTTTATTGTTCATTGACTAAATTAAAGTGAGTGGTGGTTTTAAATCAGGAAAGATAATCATCCGTCATCTAACAAAGTATTGCGCAGATTTCCTTGCACAAATCAAACACTGAGTTTCCTCATAGTGCAGTACACAGCACTGTTGTCCCAAGCTCAGTGATGGTTTAAACCGTCATTGTCCCGTAACGTCCAGTGGTGAAGTCCATATGACTGAGGTCAGTTCGATTAGTTGAGTTTCTTACTCTCCTTGGCGTTCGTTATCCTCGGTCTATTCATAGTCAGGTAAAACGGAAATTTCTGAAAATACACAACCATCAAATGGTTATTTGCAGTGCTATTTGATGTTAACAACTCTCAATACGTGACAAATAATTAAGTTATTGAAACACGCAGAGAAAAAAATCGGATTTGAAGATTTTTTTCCTAAAATATGTTATCATTTTATAAAAATAAACATTGTTTAAGACAATTCATAGGTCTTGATATACATGATTTATTTTAATCTAAGGTCCTTGTGGACAAAGAAAGACATAACAGAATCTCTGAGCTTACCTTGACAAAACAGTTCGGAGTACTCCTCTGCTATTGAATCCAGAGCGTCGTAGGACGATGCACGCACCATGTGGTTCTCAGGGGGACTGGAACAGATAGTACTCAGGATTGCCTCGTCCACGTCACCCACACCAACAACATACACCGTGATACCTTTGGCTTTCGCAATCTCCGACTGAACAATAATTTGGTCAAATTTCTCAACAGTTTCGTCCACAAAAATAACAGACATTTTCCTCGACTTTTCCCGTCCTCCTCTGGAGACGTTGTAGCTATGGCGATGGAGTTCCTCTACGATGTAGTCTAGACCTCTGACCTCGGTGTTTCGGACAGCGCTGGACATGGTCTCCTTATTGTCATATTGGTTAAGGTTAATTCGATTGCTTTCACAAAATCCAGACAACATTCCTGCCCTGATCATTCCTTCAGCCATGTTTCCGAATTTCCCAACAACGTCACTAATGAAGTTCTGCGCATGTCGCACGTTCTTTGTTCCCATGGAGGCAGAGTCAAAGGCGAACATCACATCGGTTTCCATTTCCGCGCTACAATACGCTTGATATTTGGGAACTACAAAAAAAAAAATATAATAAAGATGGTTCATTATGATATTTAACTTGAGTTATTACATGATATTGTATTTCTAGTACATTATGATACTGTATATACATATAACTTAACTTATAACATGATATTGTATTTCTAGAACATTATGATACTGTATATACATGTAACTTAACTTATAACATGATATTGTGTTTCTAGTACAAAATAATATATTACTTAAATTATAACATGATATTGTAAAATTAAAAAATTTAAAAAAAAATATAAAAAAAAAAAATAAAAAAAAGTAAAGATGGTTCATCATAACGAGCGTTTTATTATTTACATAGCTTCCTCATTACTTTTGTATGTCCAGTGATTGTTTATTATGATAAGGCTTAGAAAACAATAAAAGACCAAATATCTAGTAAATCATTTTACTGACAGTTAGAATTGGTTTCTTTGATGCCAGCATATTATTTCTTAGTAGCCTCAACTGTAATCGCGTTGATCACACAAAGATTTTAAAAATGATATTTTACCAGACACATTAAAATGTATATGGCAGTATAAATCAATAGGAGTTAAATAAATAATTACTTACCTCTGCAGACTTTCAAGGCCAGTTTGTCCTTGATGAAGTTCAGAACGTTGAAACCAGCAATCTTGTAGACGAACTCATTGCTAGGTTCACTGCCGATGGCTTCCAGTTCATTAATGTTGGGCCCCTTACCGATCCCTATGGCGAACACGTTAACCCCCTGGTCCTTCAAGAGCTGTGCCTGCTTTATTGTCGAACGCTTGTTCCTTGAAACCCCGTCGGTTAAGACTACAGCAATGTGTGCCACGCCCGGCCTCGCCTCCCTTGAAAACTCTTTGCGAACATGCCCTAGAGCTCGCCCAGTGTGAGTATTTCCCATGATGTGAGGAATCTTCTTTATTCTATTCTGGAGATCCTCCACGTTATCAAAATCATTGAAGGAAACTTCCGTCTTGTACAGGTGCGAGAAGATACCGACACCGATCCTGGTGCCCGTCTGGGAGATGGGAAAGGTGGCGACGATGTCCTGTAGGAACTGAAGCTGTTTACGGTAGTTTACTATCCATATACTCGTGGAGCTGTCCAGCAGGAAGAAAATGTCGGCAGGCTTCCCGTGACAAACTGAAATACAATTGACAGATACAATTGGATTGTCAACATTTAATACTCTATATTATAGCTAAAGTAAGACATACTTTTCATATCACAAAAACGACTTAAGGTAAGCAAAAAGGAGGGGTAGAAAAATAGAAAATCAGTTAACAAGGCTACTGTTTTCATTTACTTGATAATCGTACGTAATAGGTGAATTAAGTTTGTAGATTAAACTTACATTTTACAACGTCAGTCGGTTCCTCTGTAAACACTGGTGCAGCGAGAGCCACAGAACTCTGTAAAATATAACAGGTCCATGAATAGAACATGTCATCGGGAATACAAGAGTATGTATAAACATGAATTCATTTATATTTATATATAAATAAGTATTTACTCGTAAGAATATATAAAGCAATATCTGCACTTGTTCTAAGGTTAAAAGTCCCTTAAACTTCAACAGACCTCCGATTATCATTCAACCGTTCCCTTTATAAACGACACCTATAAATGCTAAATATCATTAAAACATTTCGTTTTAAAATTACAAAAGAAAATATTTATAACTTACCAGTGATAAAATAAATGCGCCAAGAAACATTTTGTTGATATGTTATCGGTTTGTTGGCAAGAATATAAATATATATAAGAATGTCCGATGATAGCGTGTCAACACGTCTAGTGCTATGTAGTGAGGCAGATGTGCTGCTGGTTGCGACGCTAGAGATGATGTGAGGAAGTTACATTCGGAGATACTTATATACCTGATAGACTGACAATGAGCGTCCAATGAGTAATACGGGATGGGATATGAATAGATGGTAAATAGTACATATCTATAAATACAACAAACATTCAAAAATTGCGATCAAAAGATTATTCAGGCATTCCGGAAGTGAGTTGCCAAACAAGGTAATGTCAAAGTTCAGCCCCGCCTGTTTGTTTAGGAACTGCATGGGAACCTACGCCATGTTATGTTTTGCGTGGTACACTGCACACCATATTAGGAGTGATACAGGTCAGTATGTTCGCGTGAACTGTTGATTTACATACATAATATTTGCTTTACGTCTTAAAGGGTGTTGGAGAAGATAATGGGTTACTATGTCGATTAAAATAGTACGTTATTACGGGACAGATCGGAAATGATAACACTTGAGTCGTGAAATGATCGTGAAGCGGTGACCCACATAAACAACAATGTTTTCCTTCATGTGGTTGGTGTCTAGCCCGTCCCCGGCCTCACATCAAACGGAATCGCACTGTCCACGGGAAATTAAAATATGTACGTTTTGTGATTTTTCCTAATTGGTGAAAGAATTCATTGTTGCTATATCTAGAAGCAGTGAGACCTATACCAAATAGTTAGCATGATAGGGCTGTGTGATTCGACCACAAGAATCCGCGTCCATCTTGAAACAATTGGCAGTGTGCTGTTGTGTAATTATTTTTAGTTTTGTCATATTCAGTTTCTTATGTACGATGGCCGATAGCGGCCGACAGAACACTCCTGTTAGTAAAAAGTGTTCTGTCTGACAGTTTGTCAAATTATAAGTGGGCATTTTACACATTTTGTAAAAAGCGTAAACTGTCATAACACCATGTCAATTCATGCATGGCAGTTTACTTTCACGAAATAAACATTGGGAAGGAGGGAGAAATGGAAGTAGGGTCACATTCCAAGGGCTGAGCAGAACAGAATATTCTATTCCAATGAACTTAGTTAATTTACCTTTAACATTAATCACACAGATTAGACGGTATTTTTATTTGTTTATCGTGTACAGCAAGAAGGAGTTCCTTATATGATGCTGTTTTTAAAGTATTTATATTATAAATATGTATGTATACTGTTTTGAATGTGTAAACTTAAAAGGATTTATTGACGATCACAAGTTCAATACTGAAGGTAGCGCTAAACTCTACTTGCGGCAGGATAACCTTTCTTGGTCATGTTAAACACCGTGACGTGTGCTTGGTTTGAAGGTCACAATGAGGAGACTAATAGTTGTTTAAAAAGTTGTTTTGATAGAAATGATGGCATATATTCAAAGTCGGCATACTACATGCATTTAACCGTAATGGATGATATACCCGTTCTTGCATATAGCACACAGTTGTGACAATCTTGATACACTAGTTCATACCATTAACTTAATTAATCGGGAGAATACGGTTATGATAATTGTAATTATTGTAATACTCAGTGACTATATATATATATATATATCAAACATTACGGTAAAATAGTATGCAGACTTTGATTATGTTATCATTTATATAAAAAAAACTTTTAAATCAACTATTAGCCTCCTCTTTGTGACCTTCAAAGCAACCAAACGTTGTAAAACATGACAAAGAAAAGTCATCCTGAAGTCTAGTGCTACCTTCACTATTGAACTTGAGATCGTCAATACATCCTGAAGTTTACATATTCAGAACAGTATACATATGTATTTATAATAGAAATACTTTTTAAACAGCATCGTTTTACTTACTTCATAGAAGGAACCCCATCTTGCTCCCAGTGTACACGATGAACAGTTAAACATAACGTCTAATTCGTGTGATTTATGTTAAAGGTAAATTAAGTTCATTGGAATGGTATACTCTGTTCTGTTCAGCCCTTTGAATGTGACCCTACTTCCATTTCTCTCTCCTCCCTCAATGTTTATTTGGGGAAAGTAAAATAAGTAAATTGCAATGCATGAATTGACAAAGTGTCATGACAGTTTACACCTTTTACAAAATGTGTAAAATGTCCACTTAAAATTTGACAAACTTTCAGACAAAACACTTTTTACTAATATGAGTGTTCTGTCGGCCGCTATCGGCCATCGTACTTATGAGCTTGCCACATCGTGTCTATTCTAGCCTATTCTTATAATTGACCAATTATGTGGAGCAGACTAACATACGTGTTGGCATAATAAACAGAGAAATATTAGGTATCCATTAGCCAGCAGAATTTAAAGGGGAATCTAAGTCAAGAAACAAAGGGGAAAACGTAAGTCAAAACGCATTAGGTCCCGTTTAATTCTGCTGTAATGTTAATGACGTCGGTAACGTCGTTAATACATTTTTGATAATTTTAATTCCAACCAAACTAATACGGATATCTTTCTTACTAGTTTGCTCATTAACGTGTTACTTGTAATTTCCCAAACAAATTCACGACACAGTGTCGTAACTATAAATACAAATGTGTTTTTGTATTGTAATACCGCTTTGTGTTGACGGGCTTATCTGAACACATGTATCGGTGTTCTAAAGCTATCTTCTGTATCCACATGATTTTATATCTCATCAGCTCCTGATTATCATCTGAGGTTGTTAATCTGATGTTAAATAAAATTACACGTATTGCGTCATACAGAGTACAATTTCTGTTCTGTTAGTGTATAGAACATGACTGAGGAGTTGTAAGACTTTAGGTATCCACTGATGATCCGGACATATACTTCTGTTCCGTTAGTGTATATAACATGACTGAGGAGTTGTCAGGCTTTAGATATCCACTGATGATC
>NW_018406874.1:626594-626772 GCF_002113885.1 Mizuhopecten yessoensis
CGTGTTAATTTTATCTGTAATCGTGTTATAACCGTAACCTGTGTTAATTTAATCTTTATTCGTGTTATAACTGTTACCTGTGTTAATTTGATCTGTAATCGTGTTATAACCGTAACCTGTGTTAATATAATCCGTAATTGTGTTTTAACCGTAACCTGTGTTAATTTAATCTGTAATC
>NW_018406874.1:627980-628568 GCF_002113885.1 Mizuhopecten yessoensis
AGCCTGTGTTAATTTAATCTGATATCGTATTATAACCGTAGCCTGTTTTAATTTAATCTGTAATCGTGTTATAACCGTTACCTGTGTTAATTTAATCTGTAATCGTGTTGTAACCGTAACCTGTGTTAATTTAATCTGTAATCGTATTATAACCGTTACCTTTGTTAATTTAATCTGTAATCATATTATAACCGTTACCTGTGTTAATTTAATCTGTAATCGTGTTGTAACCGTAACCTGTGTTAATTTAATCTGTAATTGTGTTATAACCGTAACCTGTGTTAATTTAATCTGATATCGTATTATAACCGTAGCCTGTTTTAATTTAATCTGTAATCGTGTTATAACCGTTACATGTGTTAATTTAATCTGTAATCGTATTATAACCGTAACCTGTGTTAATTTAATCTGTAATCGTATTATAACCGTTACCTTTGTTAATTTAATCTGTAATCANAACCGTTACCTGTGTTAATTTAATCTGTAATCGTGTTATAACCGTAACCTGTGTTAATTTAATCTGTAATCGTGTTCTAGCTGTAACCTGTGTTAATTTAATCTGTAATCGTGTGATAACCGTAACCTGTG
>NW_018406874.1:629628-629841 GCF_002113885.1 Mizuhopecten yessoensis
TTGNAATCTGTAATCGTGTTATAACCGTAACCTGTGTTAATTTAATCTGTAATCGTGTTCTAACCGTAACCTGTGTTAATTTAATCTGATATCGTGTTATAACCGTAACCTGTGTTAATTTAATCTGTAATCGTGTTATAACCGTTACCTGTGTTAATTTAATCTGATATCGTGTTATAACCGTAACCTGTATTCATTTAATCTGTAATCGTG
>NW_018406874.1:633860-635945 GCF_002113885.1 Mizuhopecten yessoensis
TAACTGTGTTAATTTAATCTGTAATCGTGTTATAACCGTAACCTGTGTTAATTTAACCTGTAATTGTGTTATAACCGTTACCTGTGTTAATTTAATCTGTAATCGTGTTATAACCGTTACCTGTGTTAATTTAATCTGTAATCGTGTTATAACTGTTACCTGTGTTAATTTAATCTGTAATCGTGTTATAACTGTTACCTGTGTTAATTTAATCTGTAATCGTGTTATAACCGTAACCTGTGTTAATTTAATCTGTAATCGTATTATAACCGTTACCTGTGTTAATTTAATCTTTTATCGTATTATAACTGTAACCTGTGTTAATTTAATCTGTAATCGTATTATAACCGTAACCTGTGTTAATTTAATCTGTAATCGTATTATAACCGTAACCTGTGTTAATTGAATCGGTAATCGTATTATAACTCTAACCTGTGTTAATTTAATCTGTAATAGTATTATAACCGTAACCTGTGTTAATTTAATCGGTAATCGTATTATAACCGTAACCTGTGTTCATTTAATCTGTAATCGTGTTATAACCGTTACCTGTGTTAATTTAATCTGTAATCGTGTTATAACCGTTACCTGTGTTAATTCAATCTGTAATCGTGTTATAACCGTTAGCTGTGTTAATTTAATCTGTAATCGTGTTATAACCGTTACCTGTGTCAATTTAATCTGTAATCGTGTTATAACCGTAGCCTGTGTTAATTTAATCTGTAATCGTGTGATAACCGTTACCTGTGTTAATTTAATCGGTAATCGTGTTATAACCGTAACCTGTGTTAATTTTAATCTGATATCGTATTATAACCGTAACCTGTGTTCATTTAATCTGTAATCGTGTTATAACTGTTACCTGTGTTAATTTAATCGGTAATCGTATTATTACCGTAACCTTCCTTAATTTAATCTGTAATCGTGTTATAACCGTTACCTGTGTTAATTCAATCTGTAATCGTGTTATAACCGTAACCTGTGTTAATTTAATCTGTAATCGTGTGATAACCGTTACCTGTGTTAATTTAATCTGTAATCGTGTTATAACTGTTACCTGTGTTAATTTAATCTGTAATTGTGTTATAACCGTAATCTGTGTTAATTTAATCTGTAATCGTATTATAACCTGATCCTCAACATGACGAAATAGCAACATATCTAGCAGAGTAATCAATCCACGGCTAATACAATGGAATATTCCTGTTTCCACACAAACTTTGTTTGTTGTGTTCGCACTGGGATGCTAATCCGATGGCTAATTCCAACTTTTTCTCCAAATGAAGATTTCTATGATAGTCGAATATCATACCTGAAGTGTCCGTAAACATCATTCCTTGGTCACGTAAAGTAAACACTAACACACTACAAAACAATTACGAAAACACAAACAAAATGCATTGAAAACCGACCAATACAGCGGAAAAAACAAGGTTATCGTGTGCCAGGATACCCATCTAGCCACTTAATACGCTCAGGATTATACACTTATACACAGGATTTCAAAGAAGCAGGTTGATAAAGAATATAGACAAGCTTTATGGTCGCCATCACGATCTCACTGGAAAATATGCTCTTTCTTTGTCTGATATGAAGGTCGATGTACAATGTATCAGAGTTTGCTCATTGCAGTGCTTTGTGGTTTTGTTGTCACCAGTCAAGTTCTCGATGTGAGGACATGACGGTACTTGCATTTGACCTAGATATACATGGCGGGGGTCGTCGATGAACAACGACGCTTATCCCTCCGGAACACCTGGTCTTATTATCATAATACTTGTTCAATACTTCTTCATATTTTGCTTTACTTTTATCGATTTTGAGTTGTAATTATGATTTTGTTAACACTTTGGTATTCTCTTGTTGTTTTTAAACAATGCTAGGAAAACTAGCGTGTCAGTACATGTAAGTATGTTTTTCCTCAATNATATTATAACCGTAACCTGTGTTAATTTAATCTGTTATCGTATTATAACCGTAACCTGTGTTAATTTAATCTGCAATCGTGTTATAACCGTAACCTGTGTTAATTTAATCTGTGATCGTGTTATAACCGTAACCTGTGTTAATTTAATCTGTAATCGT
>NW_018406874.1:636141-704232 GCF_002113885.1 Mizuhopecten yessoensis
CGCTTATCCCTCCGGAACACCTGGTCTTATTATCATAATACTTGTTCAATACTTCTTCATATTTTGCTTTACTTTTATCGATTTTGAGTTGTAATTATGATTTTGTTAACACTTTGGTATTCTCTTGTTGTTTTTAAACAATGCTAGGAAAACTAGCGTGTCAGTACATGTAAGTATGTTTTTCCTCAATCATGTAAGCATTGGCTACTACACTCTTCCGCCGCCCGAGAATGGTCCTCCAGAAATTCGGCTTGGGAATCCTGTAGCTCCACCATGTGTACCGATGAATCTTTCTGTCCACGGTTAACTGTCCTGACAAGGTCCCCATGGTTACAGTGCTACCACTAAATGTAACGTGCGAAAGAGCACACATTGACCACGCCTTAGAAGGGGTAAGCGATTCTTTCACTTCATCAAAGAAAATATGTAACACATAGTACTCTCTTACTTGTAAAAACTTCGAGCAGCAGGTTATATATATCCTACTAATCAAGTATTAGATGGTAAAGGAACATTATAGATCATCAAATAATAATAAAGAGGGTTTTTTCCAGGTCTTGTCTTCGGCCTCTGGAAATTCTGCACTAACCTGACCCAAACAATGCGAGAACATAATATATTCTAGGTACTGGCTCACGTGAGACTATGTTCTGGCTCACATTTCAACCAGGGCTTTGGTAAGATTAATTATTTATTGATTAAGTTTAAAATTAATAATATACCACAATTAATGTACTCAACAGGTTATCACTAACAATAGCACGATGTCTAGATATCACGTATGTATAGGATTGATGGTCTGTATAAAACTGTCAGAGCACTGAAATTGGTCACTACAGTTGTAAATACTCTCTTCTTCAAAGCCAAGCATGCAGAACAAGGATTCAGATACCCCTTTTTCGTACGCCATTATTTTGACAAGATCTTAAGAGACTGCTTTCTCCATAGTAAAATATATATTAGACAAGAATTTACATACTTCATTCTTCGTAATAGAGTATTATAGACGGGAATTTGGAGCCTCCCTTCTCCGTAGTCAAGTATTCTATATTAGAATTTGAGATTCCGCTCGTTAGGCAACTGTTAAAGACAGGAATTAAGAGAAGAGAACCCCTCCGTAGTCAATTATTTCCGCTTTAATTTAGAAACTCTTTTCTCCGTAGTCCATTATTTAGACAATAATTTGAAAACTGCCTTTCTCCGTAATCGATTACTGTAGAGGAGGATTTAGAGACTACCTCCGTAGTATGCTGGACAAGAATTAGAAACTCCGTGCCTGGTACTGCCTAGCACACCGGACAGTAGTCTGTGAACACTTGACATTGATAGGCAATTTCACCATCAATTTATTCATGCAGAATCTATAAAGTTTACCCCTGAGTTTATATTACAACAAATTTTATTGCAAAAAATATGCAAAGGGATAGGGCATCAGGCAAAGTCTATATACGCCTTCTCCTTACAACTTCGGTATGTTATATGTACAGTCATTGAAATCATCAAACAAACATATAAACAATATAAACCATGTCCCCACCGTACAAGGTATAGCTATGATTAAACAAAGCTTTAAGTGTTGATAATGTACTCTGACATACATTGAAGTACAAATGCATTGTTTTCTTCATCACATTCATGACATCCATGAAGTAATGTGCTTATATTAAAATGGTCATGGGTTATATTTTGGTTAATCAGCTGATTTCTAAGTATCAATCGAGAATGGTTGAATAGAGGACAGATAAACATATAATGATCCGCAGTTTCCTCACCAAGGATGCATGTGCATATTGGAGAATCTTTTAAATGGTCAAGAAAAAGGTCAGAGTTCAAATTGCTGGCTTCATTCCTAAGTTGACACATAATTATATTTTTATTTCGACTGCCATCATTTGCAAACGTTTTTGTTGTAGCCGAGACAGTTTCATTATTTTTTAAGAGTAGAGCTTTAAATTGTGATAGAGAGTTTACATTAGATCAATCAAAATTAAGAGCGAATGAGTTGAATTCCCTAAATGTACTTGGAAAATAGCTACTATAATAACTTACTGTTCTACGTATTGGAGTGTTGAAATATCTAGTCGTCCTTAATGAGTAAAGTGACGTCCAGTGGTGAAGAGCTTATGACTGAGGTCAGTTCGATTAGATGAGTTTGAAGGTTTCATCTTAACGTCTTATCCTTGGCACATTCAGTAAATTTCTTATCATTACAAAATAATATATAACAAACAGAATAAGTTTCTTTTCACTGTTTTATTCAATAACATAATCAACAAATAACAAGTGTATATTTTAACAAGTTAATGTACAAAAAAGTATAATTTTTCAACAATAAAATAATATCTGTTGCATTGGTTGTAAAATAAAATTGTGGAAATAAATTATACGTCTCCGCATTAAATGCCTGACAAATGATATATCAGATAGGCATTGTGTTTCAAATATCTGTTTTTTTTTACATTATGAATGATTAATACGACATTCATTCAATGATCATACCTTTCAGGTATTTTTGTCTAGTGTCCGTCTCCAGTCCGTTATATGGCTGATACGCTGTATCAGTGTAAATACTTTATACTTCAATATAAATCATTTCAGAATTTTTATAAAATTCATATAAGATAGCACGATGGTTGATGTTCACTGACTAAATTAAAGTGAGTGTTGGTTTTATATCAGGATAGATAATCATCCGTCGTCTAACAAAGTATGGCGCAGATTTCCTTGCACAAATAAAACACTGATGTTCCTAATAGTGCAGTACACAGCACTGTTTTCCCAAGCTCAGTGATGGAATAGAAATAGCTGATGTAAAATTTTCATTGTACCGTAACGTCCAGTGGTGAAGTCCTTATGACTGAGGTCAGTTCGATTAGATGAGTTTCTTACTCTCCTTGGCGTTCGTTTTCCTCGGTCTATTCATAGTCAGGTAAAACGGACATTTCTGAAAATACACAACCATCAAATGGTTATTTGCAGTGCTATTTGATGTTAACAACTCTCAATACATGACAAATAGTTAAGTTAATAGAAACACGCAGAGACAAAAATCAGATTTTAAGATTTTTTTCCTAAAATATGTTATCATTTTATAAAAAGAAGAGTTGTTTAAGACAATTCTTAGTTCTTGACATACATGCTTCATTTTAAAAAGGAGGTCCTTGTGGACAAAGAAAGACACAAATCTTTAAGCTTACCTTGACAAAACAGTTCGGAGTATTCCTCTGCTATTGAATCCAGAGCGTCGTAGGACGATGCACGCACCATGTGGTTCTCAGGGGGACTGGAACAGATAGTACTCAGGATTGCCTCGTCCACGTCACCCACACCAACAACATACACCTTGATACCTTTGGCTTTTGCAATCTCCGACTGAACAATAATCTGGTCAAATTTCTCGACAGTTTCGTCCACAAAAATAACAGACATTTTCCTCGAGTTTTCCCGTCCTCCTCTGGAGACGTTGTAGCTATGGCGATGGAGTTCCTCTACGATGTAGTCTAGACCTCTGACCTCGGTGTTTCGGACAGCGCTGGAAATCGTCTCCTTATTGTCATACTGGTTAAGATTAATTCGATTGCTTTCACAAAATCCAGACAACATTCCTGCCCTGATCATTCCTTCAGCCATGTTTCCGAATTTCCCGACAACGTCACTAATGAAGTTCTGCGCATGTCGCACGTTCTTTGTTCCCATGGAGGCAGAGTCAAAGGCGAACATCACATCGGTTTCCATTTCCGCGCTACAATACGCTTGATATTTGGGAACTACAAAAAAAACACAAATTATAGTAAAGATGGTTCATGATAACGGGCGTTTGATTATTTACATAGCTTTCTCCTTATTTTGTATTTCCAGTGATTGTTTATTATGATAAGGCTTAGAAAACAATAAAAGATCAAATCTCTAGTAAATAATTTTACTGACAGTTAGAATTGGTTTCTTTGATGCTAGCATATTATTTCTTAGTAGCCTCAAATGTAGTTACGCTGATCACACATGGATTTTAAAAATAATATTTTAGCAGACACATTAAAATGTATATGGCAGTATAAATCAATAGGATTTAAATAAATAATTCCTCACCTCTGCAGACTTTCAAGGCCAGTTTGTCCTTGATGAAGTTCAGGACGTTGAAACCAGCGATCTTGTAGACGAACTCATTGCTAGGTTCACTGCCGATGGCTTCCAGTTCATTCATGTTGGGCCCCTTACCGATCCCTATGGCAAACACGTTAACCCCCTGGTCCTTCAAGAGCTGTGCCTGCTTTATTGTCGAGCGCTTGTTCCTTGAAACCCCGTCGGTTAAGACTACAGCAATGTGTGCTACGCCCGGCCTCGCCTCCCTTGCAAACTCTTTGCGAACATGCCCTAGAGCTCGCCCAGTGTGAGTAGTTCCCATGATGTGAGGAATCTTCTTTATTCTATTCTGGAGATCTTCCACGTTATCAAAATCATTGAAGGAAATTTCCGTCTTGTACAGGTGCGAAAAGATACCGACTCCGATCCTGGTGCCCGTCCGGGAGATGGGAAAGGTGGCGACGATGTCTTGTAGGAACTGGAGCTGTTTACGGTAGTTTACTATCCATATACTCGAGGAACTGTCCAGCAGGAAGAAAATGTCGGCAGGCTTCCCGTGACAAACTGAAATACAATTGACAGATACAATTGGATTGTCAACATTTAATACTAGTGATAGAAGTATGCTATTTAGCTAAAGTTAGACATTCTGTTGATATTACAAAAACGACTTAAGGTAAACAAAAAGGAGGGGTAGAAAAATAGAACGTCAATTGACAAGGCATCTGTTTTCATTTACTTGATAATCGTAAGTAATAGGTGAATTAAGTTTGTAGATTAAGCTTACATTTTACAACGTCAGTCGGTTCCTCTGTAAACACTGGTGCAGCGACAGCCACAGAAACCTATAAAACATAACAGGTCCATGAATAGAACATGTCATCGGGAATACAAGTGTATGTATAAACAAACGATCATCAAAATATATGAATTATTTACACGAAACATTATATAAAGATCTGCACGAGTTCTAAGGCTAAAAGTAACTTAAACTCCGTTTATCTTTCAACCGTTCCCTGCATGCATGTCACGTACAAAGGCCAAGTACCATTAAAACATTTCGTCTTAAAATTACGAAAGAAATTATTTATTTATAAATATTTATAACTTACCAGTGATAAAATAAATGAAGCAAGAAACATTTTGTTGATATGTTATCGGTGAGTTGGCAAGAATATAAATATATCTAAGAATGTCCGATGATAGCGTGTCAACACGTCTAGTGCTATGTAGTGAGTCAGATGTGCTGCTGGTTGCGACGCTAGAGATGATGTGAAGAAGTTACATTCGGAGATACTTATATACCTGATAGACTGACAATGAGCTTCCAATGAGTAATACGGGATGGGATATGAATAGATGGTAAATAGTACATATCTATAAATACAACAAACATTCAAAAATTGCGATCAAAAGATTATTCACGCATTCCGGAAGTGGGTTGCCAAACAAGGTAATGTCAAAGTTCAGCCCCGCCTGTTTGTTTAGGAACTGCATGGAAACCTACGCCATGTTATGTTTTGCGTGGTACACTGCACACCATATTAGGAGTGATACAGGTCAGTATGTTCGCGTGAACTGTTGATTTACATACATAATATTTGCTTTACGTCATAAAGGGTGTTGGAGAAGATAATGGGTTACTATGTCGATTAAAATAGTACGTTATAACGGGACAGATCGGAAATGATTACACTTGAGTCGTGAAATGATCGTGAAGCGGTGACCCACATAAACAACAATGTTTTCCTTCATGTGGTTGGTGTCTAGCCCGTCCCTGGCCTACATCCTCACAACAAACGGAATCGCACTGTCCAAGGGAAATTAAAATATGTACAAAAATTGAAACAATATCGTATTGTGATTTTTCCCAATTGGTGAAAGAATTCATCTAGAAGCAGTGAGACCTATACCAAATAGTAAGCATGATAGGACTGTGTGATTCGACCGCAAGAATCCGCGTCCATCTTGAAACATTTGGCAGTGTGCTGTTGTGTAATTATTTGTTAGTTTTGGCATATCCAGTTACTTATAAGCATGCCACGTCGTGTCTATTCTAGCCTGTTCTTATAATTGACCAATTATGTGGAGCAGACAAACACACTTGTTGGTATAATTCCATTATAATTGAGTCTTTTTTGCAGAGTCGCACTGCATACTTATATAAACAGAGAAATGTAAGGTATCCAATTAAAAGTCAGCAGTATTTCAAGAGAAATCTAAATAAAGAAACAAAGGGGGAAACGTAAGTCAAAACGCATTAGGTCCCGTTTAATTCTGCTGTAATGTTAAGGACGTCGGAAACATCGTTAAACATTTTTGATAATTTTAATTCCAACCAAACTAATAAGGATATCTTTCTTACTAGTTTGCTCATTAACGTGTTACTTGTAATTTCCCAAACAAATTCACGACACAGTGTCGTAACTATAAATACAAATGTGTTTTTGTATTGTTATACCGCTTTGTGTTGACGGGCTTATCTGAACACATGTGTCGGTGTTCTTAAGCTGTCTTTTGTATCCACATGATTTTATATTTCATCAGCTCCTGATTATTATCTGAGGTTGTTAATCTGATGTTAAATAAAATTACACGTATCACGTCAAACAGAGTACAACGTTTACAGTCAGGCACATTCTACATTCCTTTTCATTTTTTGTGTTTCAAAACAATTTATCAAGTATATTCTGGCAGGATTTTTACAAAATTGACATGTTTTAATACCTGTTTGTATAGCAAGCTAAATCAAATTTAACACAGAGTCAGTACACCAGGATAAAAGCATCACAGTAGAATTCAAGCGTGATATAAGTTGTTTCAACAAAAACGTAACAGGTGAAAATGTTTGTCTGGAAAGGTGTCTCTTATACCACTGTGACATCGTAATCATACCTGCTGCCATTTTTGTTTTATTATTCAATGTCTTGTAAAATGTTCTGAAGGTATTTAAGTTGTGTAAGTTGTAAGTCCACCATGAAATATTTCCGTTAAGGAGGTGTATGGTGACGAGGGGAACAACGTGTTCAGTGTGTAAGGGTACATTTTGTTATATCAGTGACTTCATGGTTCATGTCTTCGTCTGTTCCCCTCGACACTAAGTATTTATTTGTCTGTGAGTGGTATATCTGATTTTATGATACAACAGTACGATCAATGCCAAATTCCACGTAGATCTGTGTTAATGGATGTCCCTAATTTACAGATATAGGACATGTGTATTGTTACTGACCTTACAGCATTTGTTACAAAAACTTCAGTATTTAAACGAAAGGAAAACAATGCATCATACTGTGTTTTCGTTTATATTTAGGGTGATGTGTCCACAACTGCAGTTCATTAGTGCATTAACGGCTGGTTAATATACACAAGGACGCAGTGGCATGATTACTATCTAGATATTCTCTCACTTTCTGAAAACAAAAACAAAAATCTAAATTATAATTTCTAGGTAGAGAACAAGTTTATTGTAACAGGTGTATTCTGTATATTGATGCGGTATTCCCTGGTAATATGCATGTTTTCCGCGTGAAATGTGGGTTTTCCGGAAGAAACACTCAAACTGAAGCACATTTTGGGAATGTTAGAGTTAAAAGAAGCGTGGGTTCTTTTTACGAAAGAAAAACTAAGGAATCTGAAAACTAATAATTTGATTATTAAACACGTAAATAAGAAAGGCGTGGGATGACAGATCATTTGACAAGGTTTTGTTGATCAGTATGATATCAGCATCACTCACATATCGGACATTGCAGACTGTATTGATGGTTTGATGTATACTGATAAACTAATGTTAGTTTCAAACGGTGATCTGATGCTTTGGGAATGTTTTTCATCATGTTTACAAATTTCTGACATCCCCGCCCGTAATATATCCCTCTTGACTTACCGATGTTACTATAACTGAACTAATTCTGTTTACTATCATGTTTACTATAGTAACACTTTTTTGTGCATGAATCACACCAGCGGCGCGGCGCGTGCGGCAGGCGCGAGTCTTTTTATAGAACACGCTGTCTACACCCCATTCCAGCCCTTCCCTACATCTCAGTGACATCAGTATAAAATGTTGTTTTTGTCATTTTTGTGATTCGAGGATGACCACATGTCTGAAAGGCTAGTGTAAATGTAATTGAAACGGCGTTTTGGTGGGAAAACCTGTTAAGAAAAATTTAAAAGTTACCATTACTAGGCGTGCTTCATTTCAACACTGTCAGATACCATACATGTCATACTCAATAGAGATGTTGATATACATATATACAGGGATTGCTGATGAAAGAAACCAAGTGACCTTTCAAATGAGGAGTGTAACGTAC
Organism: Mizuhopecten yessoensis; assembly: GCF_002113885.1. Lineage (NCBI taxonomy): Eukaryota > Metazoa > Mollusca > Bivalvia > Pectinida > Pectinidae > Mizuhopecten > Mizuhopecten yessoensis. The sequence goes on from NW_018406874.1 coordinate 644,541, forward strand.
TTACCGAGATATATTCTTTACATTTGTACAATTTGTGCCTTTTTCAGTATTTTAAAGTTTGTTTATTAAAAATATAAATTGGTTTTTTTATTCATAATTATTATGACTGTATTATTTACAATTCACTGTAACTCCAAGATATCGGTTTAATAACAAACAAATAGACAGGAGACAAAGACAGGCAATTTTATAGATATATTACATTTTAATACATTTCAACTTTATTGCTTTCCAAAAATATTTTATGTATACTTGTATGTCATTTTACAGCATCGTTGGAATCATATTAATATTTATGGCTTCTACGACTTGCACTAAGAAAAATACATCTTTATAACAGCATACATGCTTGGATTATATTGATCACATGACAGGAAAATAAATTATTATATTTCCTCACGCACTTGAGTTCCCCCGGTCATATTTCCCTTATTCTGTGCGGACAACAACAGGGGCACAACAACCTGATCAATTTTACAATGGCATTATGTTTTTATTTCGCCATGATAAGACATGTATTGATCTGGTGGTAGGGAAACATGCGCATTGTTTCTCCGAGATTAAACCAGTTTCATGAGGACGAAGATTAATTAATAATCTCGGAGAAACAAAGATTTGTGTTTTCCCTTCCACAAGGGAAGTAAATGTATAACATTGGAAATCATTTTTGGTTCGTTACCACACGCAACAAGCTTCAAATTTTGAAAAAAAAGTGAACTTATTTTTAAAAAAAGGCGTGATTTCGATATGTATAGAGATATTAATTCTCTCATTGTATCTTGATTCAAAATCTACAAGATAACTTTTTATTAGTGATATTAGGAATTTGGTTTTTGATTCTGTGTAAACAATGTTTTTCGTTTTACTTTTCCTGCAACGCTCACATGTAGTGGTCCAAGTTATTAACACTGGAATGTGGTAAAAAAAAAAAAACTGGTTAATGGATTAGATACATGTCAGTCAATACTGACAGCATGTGGTCATGATTGTTTTGGCAGATTGGAGAAGTAAGTAAAGTCAAAGCTGAAGGATTCTGTCACGAACTCTGATACGTAAATAATATAGGTATGAAAGTGGTTTTATTAAGATGTTACAGTTTTCCCTTCCTGGTCCATCAGGTCAATAAGTAGGTATTGTCTAATGCGATTAACTTTAACTGGAAAAAAAATTGTTTGTGTTTTACGTCCTATTAACAGCTATGGTCATTTAAGGACGTGCCAGGTTTTTGTGGTAGAGAAAAGACGGAGTTCCCGAAGAAAAATCAATGACCTACGGCCAGTATCTGGCGACTGCCCCACGTAGGCGATCCATTGGTGGAGAGCTAGTGGTAGCAGAATATCAGCCGCCTTAACCCCATAAGGCACCATAAGAGTGATGTTGTGCTGAGAGGTGATTTCACTCATTAACTTTCTTTCTGTTGATGAAAAATTCTGTTACATTGTATATGTGTGTGGTCTTGTTTATTATTTCCATCATGGTCATTCCAAATACAAGCTTCCCAACTGACACACCAAAGGTAGATGAACATCATGAATATAAGTCGCACAAGTGAACATGATTTGAATTTGAACATTATCTCATCAAGCTGAACGATAAGTTGTACTAATGAAGAACAATATCAATACAACCTGCTCGACTGGAAGATAAAAGATAGATGGATATCACCTATACAAGCTGGAATATAGACATCTCCAGTAGAACCTGTTAACCTGAAACATTGCAGATAGAAGGACATCCCAAATACAAGCTGCATACCTTTGGCAGAAATATGACATTTTATGTTGCACAAATAAAACATTAAAAGACAGTCTCCATATTGTTCTGTTCATATTATTTTAAAACTGATTTTAGTATGCCTGATGTGTTTCCTTTCCTTTATCTTTATCTTTATCAGAAACATTCAACATATCGAGCTTAATTAGCTATTACAGACATGATTATATAGATAAGTTATCTTTGATGCGTCACAAACCTTGTTGCTACTATCCCGTTGATAAAGTTTGTTTTTAGATGTTTAATGCTTTAAGATGTTATGATAACCCCATATTACTTTGTAAACTTAATAATACGAGCCACTGATAAGTTATTTGATTTCACCGATCCATGCCCAATAACCTTTTCGGATGATATGTTTTATAAACGAAGCAAGACCCTGGTTCAAACTGACATCTTGAAAAAGGTCACAAGTTTTATCGCATGTTGAATGATTTTATAGTCATGCATGTATGTGAGAAAACAAGTAACGTTGCTAAAACAACACTTGGCTTACAATTGTTTTGATAAATTCATTTCCATATGACCATCATGATATAAAGTGATCTTAAAATGTGTACAAGTAGTGTGTTTGAAGCTAACCAGGCATTTCATCCGATCATTTGTCTCTTAAAAAATATCTCTACATACATGGCTACATATTTCGTGTGTGCGGGGGAGCTGGCAGCCCCTCCTGCTGAGCGCGCGCTAAAGGATATATATTTACCACAAAGAAAACACATAAAAGTTTCAAAGCTGGTGACGAGTTAGTCATTCTGCTGTACATTGGTAGAGCCTTCGGACGTGCCACAAGCGGGGAAACCCGTATGGATAATTAGATAATCCTGTTTGGAACATATAAAAAATGCTGAAGGAATACAGAACCCTTCCAACAAGATTTGATGTATGTAATATGATTGCCTAACCATCCGGAAGTAAGAATTAATTTATATTTCAAAATATCAATAAATCAAAATTCTCTCTGCTATAAAGTTCTTTTAGAAGTTGTAAAAATGACATAAAACGATACAGCGCTTTTCTAACTGACCTATGTAATCCGTTAGGTAGAGTAGCCTTGACGCCAGACATTCCTGTCTGCATTTCCTCTGTTTACACAATGCTGGTCATGATATAAAGTCATGCATATAAACTTATGACAGTGTTCACGTATATCATATTTAGTTAACATCATTCCACGGCTGTCACTGATTTCTAACATTTGTTTAAGTCAGACCACCCGGCTGATTCCAGGTTTGTGGATTGGTTGAGGATTGTGTTAGTTCATACTTTCAGAGAAGATTTTTTTCTATCGTATGTAACAGTAAAACTTCTATTTTGTGTTGAGTATAACTTAAATATTCTGCGAATAAAAAGTGAATTTTGCTATAAACCAACAACATTCCTATATATTTAGCAATAAAACAGGTATGCTAGGATTTCCTGCTGCTGCTAGATGTAAGGAAAGGCATAAGGAAGTACTTATTGTACAGGCGTGAATAGGCCATCTGACACACTTGCCAAAACACTTTTATACTTTCTGGAATCGATGTCTTTGTTCTCTTGTTAGTTTAAACAGTCGTTTACTAAATACGTAAAGATAAACGTTACACATACACGTAATAACAACGAGAACGGACACGAAGTGTAAGTATTTCGTTAAACAACGGTGTGTTATCACAACCAACCCTTCATGCAACACGTTTTAAGTGAAATTTACAATGTATACTTGTAATCTCTACGTCACATAAACATCCCATTTGAACTAAAGATCAACATAAAAGTAATTGAACAGAATTTGGGGCTGTTCATTTATAATGGATTTCAGATTCTAACCTGTTCACCAAATTATCCAATTTTTGCGAAAATTGGTTTTTAAACACTCTTTTAGAAACTTTTTGAAATTAAAATAGATTTAACAGCACAAAAAAAGCATCCTCGTCACAGCTGAGGTCAAATATATATGTGGTTTAGTCATTATGATTTATAGTCACTAATGTATCATCGGCATTCATATGTCAAGAATGACATGTGACAATCAGTCATGCTTTTAATTAAACTGAAGTACAGTAAGGATGCTTTTCGAATTGTCATTAAAGGTTGAATTTGTCGGACAATTTAAAAAAACGAAATAACTTAAATTCCATGCACGCTACGTAAAATTGTGCGATTATTCTAGATTACATTATATCTTATTAAAATAACCTTCCAAGTTAAACTATCAATCCAAATGTTGGCCTCCAACAGCCTCAGCTCGCTCATGTAGAATTATGTTTATATATATTCAACAGGTAAGGGCTGTAAAAGAAGGAGGACAGAAAGAAATGTTATTCATATTTATCTATGAATTAATAAAATGATATTGAGATTGAGTGAATGCTTTATAAAGCTACCACACATTTCACTCAATGTGATCTGATGAAGTGTATTCACTAACTTTTTTATGATGAAAATTATTCATTTAATGTGATATGATGAAGTTTATTCACTAAATGTAATATGATCAAGTTTATTCACTTAATCTGATTTGATGGATTATAGTATAGATGCATGTCGTTTAATTTGTATTATGCTGTCGTTTCAGTCTCATTTTAACAACAGTTCAAATTATAGCTCTTCAATAACACCTACACTACTCATGACTTCACTCCTCCTTCTCGCAAAATTTCTATTTCAGACTACCGCCCTTTACAATAGATTACAGACATATGTTACACCTTCTTTACTACGAACTATATATACAGCCCTCTCATAACATTTACATTACTATAGATTACAAACATATGATAAAACCTTCATTAATCCGAACTATATATACATCTCTCGCATAACATGTACATTACTATAGATTTCAGACATATGACAAAACCTTCATTACTACGAACTATACATACATCCCTCTCATAACATGTACATTACTATAGATTACAGACATATGATAATACCTTCATTACTGCGAACTATATATACATCTCTCGCATAACACGTACATTACTATAGATTACAGACATATGATAATACCTTCATTACTACGAACTATATATACAGCCCTCTCATAACATGTACATTACTATAGATTTCAGACATATGACAAAACCTTCATTACTACGAACTATACATACATCCCTCTCATAACATGTACATTACCATAGATTTCAGACATATGATAAAACCTTCATTACTACAAACTATACATACATCCCTCTCATAACATGTACATTACTATAGATTTCAGACATATGACAAAACCTTCATTACTACGAACTATACATACATCCCTCTCATAACATGTACATTACTATAGATTACAAACATATGATAAAACCTTCATTACTACGAACTATATATACAGCCTTCTCATAAAACGTACATTACTATAGATTACAGACATATGATAAAACCTTCATTACTACGAACTATATATACAGCCCTCTCATAACATTTACATTGCTAAAGATTACAGACATATGATAAAACCTTCATTACTACGAACTATATATACATCTCCCTCATAACATGTACATTACTATAGATTACAGACATATGATCAAACCTTCATTACTACGAACTATATATACATCTCCCTCATAACATGTACATTACTATAGATTACAGACATATGATAAAACCTTCACTACTACGAACTATATATACAGCCCTCTCATAACATTTACATTATCATACTACAGACATAATATAACTATAGACCACATGCATAATATAACTATAGACTAGATACATTATATACCTATAGACCACATACATAATATAACCATAGACTACATACATAATATNGTTCATTACTACGAACTATATATACATCCCTCTCGTTACATTTATATTATTATATACCACATACCTGATTTATAACTTTAGACTACAGATATAATATAACTATAGACTACAGACATAATATAACTATAGACTACAGACATAATATAACTAAAGACTACATCAATAATATAACTATAGACTACAGACATAATATAACTAAAGACTACAGACATAATATAACTTTAGACTACAGATATAATATAACTATAGACTACAGACATAATATAACTATAGATTACAGATATAATATAACTATAGACCACAGACATAATATAACTATAGACTACATACATAATATAACTATATACTACAGACATAATATAACTATAGACTACAGACATAATATAACTATAGACTATATCAATAATATAACTATAGCCTACAGTCATAATATAACTATAGACTACATACATAATATAATTATAGACTACAGACATAATATAACTATAGATTACATACATAATATAATTATAGACTACAGACATAATATAACTATAGACTACAGCCATGATAGAACTATAGACTACAGACATAATATAATTATAGACTACATACATAATATAACTATAGAATACAGACATACTATAATTATAAACTAAAGACATAATATAACTATAGACTACATACATAATATGATTATAGACTACAGACATAATATAACTATAGACTATATCAATAATATAACTATAGCCTACAGTCATAATATAACTATAGACTACATACATAATATAATTTTAGACTACATACATAATATAACTATAGACTACAGGCATAATATAACTATAGACTACATACATAATATAATTATAGACTACATACATAATATAACTATAGACTACAGACATACTATAATTATAAACTAAAGACATAATATAACTATAGACTACATACATAATATAACTATAGACTACAGACATAATATAACTATAGACCACATACATAATATAATTATAGACTACATACATAATATAACTATAGACTACAGACATAATATAATTATAGACTACATACATAATATAACTATAGACTACAGACATAATATAACTATAGACTACATACATAATATAATTTTAGACTACATACATAATATAACTATAGACTACAGACATAATATGAGTATAGACTACAGACATAATATAACTATAGACCACATACATAATATAACTATAGACTACATACATAATATAACTATAGACTACAGACATAATATAACTATAGACCACATACCTAATATAACTATAGACTACATACATGATAGAACTATAGACTACAGACATAATATAATTATAGACTACATACATAATATAATTATAGACTACATACATAATATAACTATAGACTACAGACATAATATAACTATAGACTACATACATAATATAATTATAGACTACAGACATAATATAACTATAGACTACATACATAATATAACTATAGACTACAGACATAATATAACTATAGACTACATACATAATATAATTATAGACTACATACATAATACAACTATAGACTACAGACATAATATGAGTATAGACTACAGACATAATATAACTATAGACCACATACATAATATAACTATAGACTACATACATACTATAATTATAGACTACAGACATAATATAACTATAGACTACATACATACTATAATTATAGACTACAGACATAATATAACTATAGACCACATGCATAATATAACTATAGACTACATACATTATATACCTATAGACCACATACATAATATAACTATAGACTACAGACATAATATAACTATAGACTACATACATAATATAATTATAGACTACAGACATAATATAACTATATACTACAGATATAATATAACTATATACTAGAGACATAATATAACTATAGACTACAGATATGATATCACTAAATGATATAAAGAATATCACCTTCCTTACATCACTCTCATAACATTTACATTATCATATATAGCCATTTCGTTTCAATAACATGTCAGCATAAGTTAGTTTTATTTCCATAGTCAAGTCAACATTTACCATACAAAACAAATGAAGATAAATAGCTAATAGATTATGCATGTAACCGTATCAAATACTGGTGTGCTTCCTGTGATAGCGACGGCCGTTTGAGACCATGTGCAGTGTGTATGTGTTGAAGTGATGCATGGTCTTCTCATTCGTAACATGACTTGATAGACACACGGACATGTTCGGTATAACATGCATGTGTCATACGGTGAATTCCACTTGAACACATGCTTTTCCGGAAATCCCAGATTGTATGGTATGCTTGATTACATCATTAAATTCCAGACACGAGAAGATAATTAATGTCAGCTATCCCCCTCTTCGTTAAATTATCAAGTTCTCGAATATTTTCAGAAACCAACCAAAGAAATACTCTTTATTTGATTAAGTATATTTATGAAAATGTTTTCCTGTTTGGCATCGGCCACCAGTTTTAATTATATCTGTTTTAGCAACGAATTCCTTCTTTTTTTATTTTTATTTAAACACCATATACGTGTCTTTGATTTCTAACAATGTATTACATTTCTAACAATGTATTACATTTCTAANGTAACTATAGATTACAGATATAATATAACTATAGACTACAGACATAATATAACTATAGACTACATACATAATATAACTATATACTACAGACATAATATAACTATAGACTACAGATATAATATAACTATAGACTACATACATAATATAATTATAAACTACATACATAATATAACTATAGACTACAGACATAATATAACTATAGACCACATACATAATATAACTATAGACTACATACATAATATAACTATAGACCACATACATAATATAACTATAGACTACAGACATAATATAACTATAGACNATTAAGTATATTTATGAAAATGTTTTCCTGTTTGGCATCGGCCACCAGTTTTAATTATATCTGTTTTAGCAACGAATTCCTTCTTTTTTTATTTTTATTTAAACACCATATACGTGTCTTTGATTTCTAACAATGTATTACATTTCTAACAATGTATTACATTTCTAACAATGTATTACATTTCTAACAATGTATTACATTTCTAACATGAATTACATTTGTAACATGAATTACGTTTGTAACATGAATTACATTTGTAACATGAATTAAATTTGTAACATGAATTACATTTGTAACATGAATTACATTTGTAACATGAATTACATTTGTAACATGAATGTTCATAACAGCAACATGCCAGTATATATCATGAACATAAACTAATCAAGGATGGAACGCGCTTAAACATGAAAAAGATTTAATTTTGTCACATAACTGTTGACATCTGAAACAGCCTGTCACCTAAGATAATGTCATCAAGAACTATTAAATCTTTTGAGTCTTGCCCAGACCATCACTGGAGAAACCAACCAATACTCCATAATTATAGAGAACCAATTTTATTATCCACCCGTAGTTAAATTTATGAACTGAATATACTTTCTGATAATTAATTATCAAACTAATGCTGTGAACACTAATTACTCTAATGGGAAATGCTTGTCTCATTTACTTTTCACCTCAACTATTAATGATTGATGTTATTCAAATGTCCATGCTCTTATCGGAATTTGTTAAAAGCGGTATTGAACTGACAAGCTGTGTATCTGTGTATCTATTGTCAGCGCCATATAGTATTTCTTTTCCACATTTATCCTAAGATTCCATAATACTATTGCTATACATGTGTATGACCAGTATATATAGTCATAACACTGCCACTTCTGGTAAATTGTTTACTTACGTTAAACATGATGACACTGGTTAATCAACGACTCCGATACATATCGATTCCAAAAGGTTTAACTAGACTAAATAGTTATAAAGAGAATGTAAGTTTCTGTTTGAAGTTACCGTTTGAAATAACGGATTGTGGCTATTGTTTTCTAATTTCTTTTTTTACTGATATATGCAATAACAAAACCCAAGTAAGTTGTTTTTCTTTTTAGAAATGAAACATTTTTTCTCTATAATTTTTGTAAGAAGGTTATCAAGATACGGAATAAAATGTATATCTGGATGATTGCTGAAACAGGAAGTTGAAATCACGTCAGAAAGACGCCTTAAAAAACTGACATGAAGGATAGTGAACTACCTTTTAACACAGCGTACATACACACGTACCGAATCACACACACACCAAAATGTTGAAATAACGACAACAGGAACCGAAGACGCATAAAACGAAGGTCAGGCCCAATTATCTCAAATAATCACCTAACAGATGGGAAACAAGGTATTGTTGTTGAGAATCATCAAAAACATCTGAGATATATGACAGAGTATTGGAACCAATAGTATATAAAAAAAAAAACAGAAGGCCCGTATGCATAAGATTCGTTCTTATACTAAAACTCATTATATCAATGATTTGGTGAATATTTGAAGGGAACTGAATCCGATCTCCATTTCTAAATGTCTAGACTTAACATTTGATTGTGCCGCATGATCTCAACGAGTTACAAGATACACACGTAGCTTGTTTGAGAACAAAAGTCATTTGTGATGATGAGATTGATTTCAACATTACGTGTAGGTTATGATTTGCTAATGTTTGTTATTGCGTTCCTTTTTAAAATAGACTCACTTATGGCATATAAAATGACAAATGCAAAACGGCATGTTGAATTTAACAGTAACAATAATTAAAAACTGCGAGCTTTCGAAATCGCCTGTTACCTTCGTCAAGCAAAGAGTACAAATGGCAAGTGTCTCGTTAATAACCCGCTGAAAGCAACTCACTTCGTCGCGATGTGCAGTGTCAATAAAGCCAGCAGTCAGAGTAGCGTCGAAACACTCCGTCCCTATAACACCCTATTACTACGGGCAATCAGAGGGATGGGTAACATGTATATATATTCCTCCCCTTAGACATGTTGAGGAATCCTAAGATTAACGAATTAATCTGTACTGACTGAGGTATGATGAAGATGGAAGACACCGTGTAAGCATTGAAATTAAAAATTAAAAACATGCTTAGAACCTTCTAGATTGATTTTATGAAATCACACATTCCTACTATAATCCCCAAACTATGTTATCACTGATCATCTTGAGTAAGTCGAGCGATTGATTCACATTCATTACATAGTAAGGGTCGTCAATCATCAGAAACTTTTTCTTCCTTAGATGACCTCACGCTCCATTCATACTACCACAGCTTCCTAGCTGAGGAAGCGGAGGGCGATAGGCTAAGGGGATGCCGTAGATGGGAACAATGAAAGCAAGTGTGTATCATACTACGCACCACGTAGATGTGTAGACTATCGTATCTTTTTAAGTGATTGACAGGTGTATAACCAATAGGATGTGAGGAGGGAGGAGTTTATCCCATATACGATGTACCTACCTGAGACTGTTCGTGGGAAAATGAACGCCGACACCCTTCTATTCCCATACTTAATAATTACGCGTGGGTTACTTTTATCAAATGAATCATACGCTTGTATATAAATAAGATCTAAAACCCATCTTCATCATTCATTTCAACCGCAAGTCCAGCTAACTGGTCTATACAGCCCGGGAACTGAAAGCAAACCTTTGCCAAAATGAAGCTGTTCCTGTTGTTTGCAGCGTTGGTAAGCATTGGCTATTATTCTTTGTTATCCTCGATCGTTTTAACTCTTTGTTTGTACAGGAAAACAACAGTTTTCATAAAGTGTTAAATTAGAAAAATATAAAGACTATGTGAAAGTCCTTTGATGCATTACACAAGTAATCTAAAAAAGACAAACGGAAAGTAGACTTGATAATTGCCAACCCTATAAAGAACATTTAGAATAAGTATTTATACCTTATTTCACAATCAGGATGACATGCGATCATGAATTTATAACATTGATATTTAAAATAATATAGTATGCCTTCATTGTCTGACAAAAAGTATCACACTTACAGCAAAATGTTTATTTGTGTTTGTTTTGCTTTCATAGGCAATCCTGCAAGTGTATGCTCAACGAAGAAGTATGTATTTTTTTTTAATTCTATAAGTGTTACAACGTATCATTATTATATTTTTGTTTTGTTTTCACAACGTCAATTTAATGTAAATTGTCAAAGTTGTTCATTCAACATTTCTATTCCGAATCGTAGTTTTAATGAAATTGGATTGAATCGCATTTAGACTTTAATTTGTTTGGCTGTTTTGACACAAGCTATTCATGTGTTAGCTTTGTTATGTTTGAAAACAGCGTGGAATTTGGGAAGGGGGCTTAAAAAGTTAGAAAAACAAATTGGCTGAATTCAAATTCCTCATTCGACAGGCAATGATGGGTGGTTTTTTTTGTAAAACATGAAATTGAATTTTAGGAAATTACTTTTCTGATCGAATTGAAAAAGACTTCAATGCCTAGACTATTTAAGCATTTTGTCATAAGATTGTGACACAACTTATTCATGCGTCAACTTTGTAATTTGTTACGTGTAATGAGAATTTTGCCGAATTACCGAACAGGTGCGCTTTCATTCATATGCTAGCCTAAACAACACAGAACATGTTTATACATGCTTCGCGACATAAATTACATGGATAAAAAAATAAAAGAGTTTCATTGCACATGTGATATGTCTGTATATAGTTCTACGTGGTTGTTACTCAACGTATTAGTCATATAAGATGATAATCACAAATTCAAGGCCAAAACTTTTGTCCTTTTTTATTAAACATTTCTTTATTCACAAAATGTGTAATCCTCCATATTTTGTCTAACTTTTGATAAAAAAAAAGAACATCAGATCCGTTTTATTCGATGTTCTCATATAAAACTTGCTGAAGGTTGTTTCATAAAAAGTGTTTGAATGAGAACTTGTTTGAGACAATGCCAAGGTTGTGATAGATATTCTGAATTATAAACAATTAATTATGTACACTGTTATGACCATGACATTCAAATATATAAAGACTTCTGGATAAACACGTAAAAACAGAGCGAGGATATTACAATCCTGAATATTCTGATGACTCTCTCTTTAATTGCCTATTGTTGTGTTACAGCCACGGAGTCCCTATGTGACGAGGCCGCCGATGTGGTGTTTGTACTGGACACGTCGAGTAGTATCTGGACTAAGGACTTTACGAAGCAGCTTGAGTTTGTTGACAGTGTGGTCAGCCAGTTCAACGTTAGTCCTAACGATACCAGAGTGGCGGTTATGACCTTCGCCAGGAACCACTACGTCATATTTAAACTCAACAGATACAAAAACGTCATCGACGTAAAGGCCGCCATCAAGAGGATCCGACACAGACAAGGAAGTATGACTAATACCGGACCGGCAATACGATTCATGTCCTCGCGCATGTTCACGCGGGGTAATGGGGGTAGGGAAAACATGCCTCACATCGCTATTGTCATCACGGACGGGAAGTCTCAGAGGTCAACAGAGACACTCAAGGCTGCCATGGCGGCTCAGGAAAAGGACATCGAGATATATGCCATCGGGGTGGGACCGAACGTTAAGGAGAGCGAGCTACGAGGGATTGCTAGTGACCCTGACGACAGGTACTTCTTCTATGTGGACAACTACGACGCACTGCTCCACGAGAAGGATGTCTTCAAACAGCGTGCTTGTAGAGGTAATTACGGTAGCATCGGTAACGTTAGCTCCAAACCAAAAATATAGCTCCATTGTATAATTATAAGTTTAATGTAATTGGCAATGCTATGGGGGCGCTTTGTCAACATTGTTTCTAGGTTCAGAGACATTCCATATTAAAAGCGTTTGATTTATAATAATATAAAGCTGAGTGATAGACTTCAAAACTGTTTGTAACGTTTCCCGTTATGACAGTCGACCGTTCAGGTTACAAAATATACCTCATTACTGAATACTTGCGACATTGCGTAAAAAAATATCTCATTACCGAATAAATAAGGAGCACTAAATTTTTATGAATGTTTCGTAAAAAGATTTTGAAGAGATCTAATGAAGTTCACAGAGTGCCGTTCACGGCAAATATCTACATCATTAATTAAGATATCATTCAAACAAACATTTATTGTATACTTAGTCCTGTTATATTGGGCACTCAAACTCATGTATACAAGTTTGCGGAGGTTGACCAATTAAACCAGCCTTTGGAGTTGATATGAGTAAGTGTATAAGTAGACCTACTCATCATACTAGTAAACATTATACACTCAGGTCTTTGATCATATCTAATATGCTTTGTCAGTGATAGGCAAGTTCCTGTTCGTAAAACCAATGCTGAAGAGGATACGGTGAACCTTATCAATAGTTAGCATATTGTAAACCCTTCGTGCCTTGTTTAGTCCGGTCATATTAAGTAACATTGTAGGATTCAAGTATCATTAAAATCATTTTTTTACGATTTTACATAATCATATATCTCCAGAGATGCTTTAATAGGGAAGAGTCCCATATACAAATCATTTAAGAAAGATGTGTTTTGCTTATATATCAGCTTTCGTAACACTCAAATGGAGGAAATGTTCGTTTATTTATTATTGAAGAAAGGTGTCATGTATATATTTACTGCATTTTAAATAAAACGCAATGATATAAATATAAAAAAAAGAATACTTAATAAGTATGCAACTTTTATTAAAGTTATAATCTAGTTTAGAAGAGAATTTTCTTACCCGACAATCTGTACATTCTAGCACTGGGAAGGGTCCAACAATCTCTGATAATCCTGTATATGGAATTCTTTTGTAGCTCTGCTTTGTAAGTCTAGCATAAACGATGGTTCTCTAAACTACCTTTCTATAGGCTAATGTATAGGACGTTTATCTATTTTGAATTACCTTACATTAGGAATACATTGCGGTGTCGTGTAGAGAACCGGAAACATAAGTCATTACCGCCTACAGTTCCTGTACAGACTGCACGCAGTGTCAGTCCGGCGTGACAGACTAACGTATGTAGGGTCATAGGTCAGCTCGTGGTAGGAATTATAAACAACAGTCGAACTCTACAGTCTCTTAGTTTACCATTGTTCTGGTTGTTGAGTTAACTCGCCTTTATGATCGAGTGGATGCCAAAAGTATAGTGATGTCTGCAACGATGCAGAAATACCGGAACAGAAGTAGATAAAATATGTGTGTCATAAATAATAAACAAAATATTAGTCAGCATGCGTGAGGGGGAACCTAGCGTTCCATACATTATGTATGTATTATGATAATTCTTATTGGCACTGTTAGCACGTTCTTAAGCAAGTGATACTCTAGATATAAACATCTTAGAATCACAAATTAAATACAATTACTGGAAACGTACATTGGGTAAATAAAAACCTGTTCCCATTTCGTGAACAAGAATGGAAACAAATTCCATCTTAATTCAGGCCTGACTTTGTATTGGTTTTTGTTGTTGTTTAGCGTTATGATTTTTATTGTTTTGCATTTTCCAGGGTCTTCAACAAGAAGTATTGTTCCCACCACCACTACCCCCACCCCTAGACCTACAACAGCTAGGCCTATAACAGCTAGACCTACAACTGCTAGGCCTACAACTGCTAAACCTACAACAGATAGACCTACAACAGCTAGGCCTATAACTGCTAGACCTACAACTCAAATGGCTACAACTACCACCACAACACGAGCTCCGCGTACAACCCCATACTACCGATACACACCACGAAGGACAACATCATGGCCACTCCCACCTATCGGGGATATTGACCCGGGATTCTTCATCAAAGGTAAGATGCCATTCCGGAGCGACAAGGTTTCTGAGTAGATTTCCTGTTTTAGTCATTTTTAGATTATCCTTCTGTATTGGCGATGTGATACAATGATGCTTATTTCATAGTTCAGGAACAAATACGTTGAATCATACATTTTATCCGTTTAATATTATAATGTTTAAAATATCAATCATTATTCGAGATTTGATTTAATAATGTAAATGTGACACTAAACATGCTTTTTCATTTCTAATCGTTAGCCTGCACCGGAAAGCCAGCTGATATTTACATCCTGATGGATTCCTCAACCAGTATTGGAAGGTTTAATTTCCAGCGCCAGAAGACATTTGTCAAGAACATGGTTTCCCGGTTTGACATCTCGCAGGACAAGACCCGAGTTGGAGTGGTCACCTTCAGTAACGAGTACAATCTTGACGTTCCTCTCGGATCTGCAAACGACGCAAACAGTTTATCAGAAGCTATTCAGAGAATCCCTTATTCTTATGGTACTACAAATACGGCAGATGCCATCCGATTTGTCAGAGAAAGAGGTTTTACTGAGGAGAGAAGACGGGAGGGCGTCGCACACATTATCATCGTCCTCACTGATGGACTGTCGCGTGACCAACTCCTGACAAAACAGGAATCAGAACTTGCCCGTGACCAAGGAATATATTTATTTGCCATTGGTATAGGAAACGGCGCCCAACTTGAGGAACTCCAAAACATTGGTAACAAACCCCATGATAAGTACGTGTTCCAGGTGAGGAGCTTCAGAGCATTGGATTCCATCAAAGATCTTCTGGCATCACGGACGTGTGAAGTGGATATTGAAAAACGTAAGTACTGATTAAAAATGACCACGTTGTGTTTTGATATAAAAAAAGAACATGAAAACAAAACAAAACCAAGAGAAGCAAAGTCAAAATGAATTGTATTGACAAAAACGGATAGAATAAATGAATAAATTAAGATATAAAAATATTCATGTTAGATGATAATTTGTACATGAATGGCTTTTATGTTTTACAGTTTGTGGAAGCCGGGATATGTCGGATGTCGTTTTCATGTATGATGTTCTTTCCCTCGGACAGATGAAAACCAACTACATTTCCAAATTTGTCGCCAAGATTGTCCAGAGTTTAGACATCCCCTCCGGAAACGTCCGCATAGGACGCATGTTATACGATTGCTTGAATGATGCGTACAGCGCACTCTCATCACCCGCCGATATCCACGTTTGGTCTAACCAGGTACTTCCAGGTATCACCGATTTGATAAGAAAACTTCGTGCTTCCGGTTTCTCTTCTCCAAATGGCGGCAGAATAGGCGCCAAATCCGTTGCCGTCGTGTTCCTTGATAGTAGGCTTCACAACATCAACGAAGTTGTGAAACAAATGGCAAAGTCTCCGGATACGCATTTCGTCACGGTTGTGATCGGAGCGGACGAGTCTACAGTTATCCCCTACCTGTCACACAACACCTTCATCCGGGTACCGACGTACAGGGAGTTGTTCTCATACAAGGACGCATTCCTGGAGTTACTCTGCCCGGTCCTGGACGTGGAATTTTTCCATATCAAATTGTAATTTACGCTACAACGTTGCCGTCCATTGATATCTGTACCCATTTAATTCATTTCTCATATTGGTTCTTCTTCTATTGTCATTGCTATTTATAGAAGTGTTAATTCAAACAATAGATACAAATGAGACAGATCAAGATGAGATCGTATGTGGGCGATTTGATTGGAACAATACTGCCAAAGGTAGACCCAGAACTACAAAATTGTTAAATCACAACCAAGCCAAGGGAGGTAACTCCAAGTTATATTGGTATATTGCCGGTGAATTGTTTATGTTTGTTGTTTTGTAACTCGTTTTATTCTTGTTCTTGGTCAAAGATGTTATGTTATGACTACAACCATTTTTTATATTTTTACATATTTTTTGTAAATTAAACACTTAAAAGAATTTTGCCTTTTGTTTTAATTAAGATCCGTCACATTCCTAATTATAATGATATGAGTGCTTAAGCTTTACCAGTCATACCCGTCAGTGAGCACTCTATACATGTATGTAATAAACAGTGTTATTTGTTATAAAACTACTCATACACATACTCCCACTCACCGAATGACAAACAACAATTTAACTACAGGATGGATAGCCTTCCTTTCCGCAGTATTAACTATTAAGTACTGCATCCAATTGAGTTCACATATTGCAGCTCATTCAATGCAAGTTGTCAGTAATGATTAGGATTACCGGATAAAAAATGTCTAGGTGACAAATGGAAACTAAGCTTCATTTGTAGGGTTGCCTATAACAGATGATTCAACCTACGCTGGGCACAAATGAATGTCGTTCCACGGACCAATCGTAGGTAAACCTTTTTCGTGAACACCTGGTTTCGCTATCGGTTTTAATGGCGTTCATGATGTCTTTCCTATTGTTTTCTCCTCAGTTACTTTTGTCATCTTTCTTGTCATTTATTGCAGCTATTCCAATCTATTTCCTACAGGCTGTTCAATTAAAACAAAACCCTGCAACAGCAGAACAAAATCCTCTTTTCCAATTTTTCGAAAGAATAAATAATAGTTTTACGTGAAACTGTATAAAATTGTACTACCCCTTCGGATATCTGTTATACCTGATCATGACATGACCTATTTGTTTGAACAGATTCTGAAATTTCAAATACATTTATACCACAAATGTTTTATCGCTGACACTGCTAGTTTCAGCAGAGTCGCCCGCGATATTATCCTGACTTTTTACTGTAGTCCTTCGTACGTTTAAAATCAGGGTTATAGTCGTATCGTGACACTGCATGCTCTAGAAGTGTAACTTATGGCATGGGGATTTGAAGAATTAAAAATAAACTTTGTTCGATCTTTACAATTCTTTCCTAAAAAAGGTTTCATCTTTCAGAACCATTGGCTATTCCTCTCAATACACTTCCATACCGCATACTTAACTGGAGGAACGCCGCCTTCTCTTAACACGGCAGCTTTCTTATTCAAGAAAATCTAACGTCTATTCAAATATAATATAATGAGTGTGACCTATTTTGAAGCATATTTGTGGAAAACACGACAAACAAAAGTAAGGATGATGTATATTGAAGACAAAGTCGAGAAAATAATTGGTAATGTCTGTGTTGAATTCAGTAGCAAGATTTTAAAGCCGACGTTTTGCACTTATCTCGATACATACTTACACCATACATGTCTCGATCCATACTTACACCATACATGCCCATCATGGACCACTTACTACTACGCAGTATGACAACCTGATGATTTAATAATGGTACTATGGACCTCTCTCCAGAGGTATATTCCTTCTCCCTGTGGTGTTTACATGGCGCATTTGATTCGATATTCAAAGGCATGTTCGGAATATGCCGCCTTTGTTAGTGACTGTAGTCGCAAACTGACGCACGAATTTACTATAAAGCGTTACGAGAAATAGACATTGATAACGACTGATGAAAAGAATCTTCCCCTAGCTTGAGGGTGTGACAGAGAAATCTCCAAGCCGGAGAGATGATATTTTTGATTGCCTTACCCGATGATTTGTCGAGGATAATGAGCTCAGCAGGACAACTCTATCTTTCAACCTCCTCATACTAATCGACGTTTGTGATAATGCTCCATGGTGTGTCTTGTTGTTACGCTGTCAACTTGACACTACTCCGTTACTCACTTTGAGGTCGTGACATCACTTGGATTTAACATAGATTTACACAGCAAGTGTAGCGGATAAGTCAGAAGACGCCTACCCTTATGTAACACCTTAATTTATTCTCCTTGTACTTTTTCGAGGATCTCAATACAATTTAGTTTATGTTCTGCCATTGTTTCATTGTTTTGAGTTCAAAATACGTTTTTTATTAGCCCATCAATATTCGTTTTTTATCGTATTTTCGATTCTGACATTATATGATAATAGTATAGCATAATGGTTTCATGTTAATGATTAACAGCGTCAACACAGGTAATATATATAAGCGCTAAGCTTGTTTAATCATCCTCTGAAATTGCACTATAATAAATTGTATTACTGTGTTGAATTTTCTAGTAAATAGTGAATAAACTTTAATCAATCCTTTTTTATAGGTGGACTACTTCTGTATGGACAAACGTCGTGCATACTTTCAAAAACGTTTGATGTCCACTCCGATACTTTGGTAGCGCATCTGATGTTATGTTTTAGGTTTGTTTATGATTTTGTATACTGTAGTTGTATATGTTCAACGTCATGGCAAATATTGACGGAAAAGTTGGGACCAAGCAACGTTTCAAGGTTTATTTCTAAAGTCGTTTAGAAGATATGATTATTGTAAATATACGTATTTATTGGTGTTTCTAAAATTGACTGAGGTGGTATTCGTAAGTCAAAGAAATTGTTGTCATTCTATACTAGTGATTATGTCGACCAAAAGCTCTGTCAATAAAAATGTTTTAAACAATATAACTTGGTGAAAGGATGTATGACAGCAATGCCTGTCTGTAAAAAGTAAATAAAAAGAACTACACATATTATTGATTGCTATAATTTACTTAATGTTTATACTAGAATAATTGATTTCTTTCATAAAATTTTAAACCACTTGCAAGATGTAAAAGCTTTGAACCCGATGCATAATCATTTCAGACAAAAAATGGCACGAATCAGTTTTATTGATCAGTGTTTTTGTGTTAGTGATTCGTTAAATAATTTGTGTGCTAACTTAAAATGTGAACAAAAGCAAAATAATCCACATTTTCTCATTGTTTTATCTTTATTGTTTTATATAAATACTAAAATAACAAAGTATATAATCATACATTCATATACAGTTTTTACAAAGAAAATCTATTGCGGTTCTCTCCCTTTTTGCACTCTCTTTCGATATGTCTTTCACTCCATTCCTGTCCCCGTGCATTACTTAGTTGCGGTACAAATTCGATAAGTAAATAAATTTGACACTTGCAAACGATCACGCTGTTTTTTGTGACAATTCGAGTATTTCATAGTTTCTGAAGCGGTCCGGTCCTTTCAGCGAAATCATTCCGCCTAGTGTTTCGGATCGTTAGGATCATACGTCCTTTTGCGGACGAAATATTCTACCTAATTTAACACAGGTACATGTATTGTTATTTTTCGTATCTGATGAACAATAAAATATAGGTTTCGCCCTTAAGTCTTTGTGAAACAGAGCGATAAGTGTTGCAGTCATCCGTAAGAAAGCCAATCGACCAGCAAGTTTATTAACATCTTTAAATGACACAAATTATCTACATTTTTCCTGCATGTGGTAATGTAAACGTTGCCCGTAAAAACTATGTTTGCATTACCGGTTGCATCTTGTGAATAAGAGTCGGCAAACTGATTTCAGTTCTGTTGAAGTCGTCTGTTTTACAGGTTACGCGTTTCCCTGACTCTAGCATCTCGTAAATACATTGGCTCGTTTGTGATGAGATAGCAGAGCTTCTGGAGGAACTCGTATCGGTAAGCACCAAGTGACATATACGAGGGAACGTTCATCAAGTAGTCATTGTGGGGCAAGGAGGCAAGGTCACTGGCCAGTCTGGCTAACGACAGGTCACCTATGGCAACCACCATGACATGGAAGTTTACATCTCCTTTCAAAACCCTGGTTGCCAACTCAATGTTTTGCGTACTTTCGTCTACAAATACAACGGCTAAGTTCTTGGCATCTAATCTATTTGGGAATACCATTCGAAGTTGACCGAGTAACGTTTCAATTCCAGGGAATTGGATGCTATTGAATGCTCGAAGGTTGGTGTCAGTTGTCAGGTCAATGTTACTGTTGGAGGGACAGTTGTCAGATCTGCGGCCTATCCTCAACCCGTCCGGGGCGGTTTGCAGACCCCGCTTGACGTCGTGTACAAATGACGTAAGCAAGCGTGCCTTGCGGGCACCAAGGCCAGCAGCGTCGTAAACAAATATGACGTCAGCTAAGGAATCGGCACCGCAGTCTGTAAATAAATAAAACACATTGATTAGAAACTGTCATATTCAAATATTGATTAACATCCAAAGTTGTTTTTACCGATAAATCGTTATATTCCGAAAGATGTTGATTAATTTCGAAAATATATAAACGACATCTTTCTTATCTTTTTAAAATACGTTTTCTCATCAATTTTTGTTTGCAACTCACATAAAAGATTGCTCGGTTGATCCGGAACTACCCCACACGCACTGACAGCTACGATACTCCTGATTGAGGCTAGTGCATCAAAGCTGCTGACGTTAAACACATACTTGTCGTCTGGATCGTTTGCAATGCGCTTTAGTTCTGTCCTTTGGATGTCTTTACCGATTCCTATAGCAAACAGCTTGATGCCTTCTTCTCTACTCAGTACGGACTCGCGCTTTGTTGCTAAGGGGTCACGTGAAATTCCGTCAGTCAGAATGATCGCTATTTTAATAGTGTCTTCCCTTTCATTTGCCTCAGTAAAACCATAAGAGCGGATGAATCGTATGGCATCTGAAGTATTGGTCAGTCCGCTTACATATTCTATATTACTAATCTGTCGCTTGATCTGCTCCTTTGTCCAGCCCGACTGCAGCGCCACCTTCATGTGAATGTCTGTACTATATACTATGATGCCGACCCTGGTTTTGTTATTCCTGAAGTCAAACGTGTCAACGAGATCGGTGACGAACTGAAGCTGTTTCTTGAAGTCCTCTGGCCAGATGCTATTTGAGGAATCAAGGGCAAAGAACACGTCAGCATTCTTACCGCCACAGTCTGTAAAAACAATGGATGAAACAACATCAGAAACTCGACAAAATCAAACAATCGGCGTATCAGTACTAACCGGGTTTTTTTATCAACAAATACAAAACAAAATTGACTGTTTTCACAAATCTTCTCCATAGTTGCAGAAAATAAGCTGAATTATTTTCCTATCCACCTTCAATTTAAACAGCATCCTTTCATAGGAGACTGTTTATTTAGATACCTGGTTATATACGACACTTTATCTAGTGACGATTATTCCTAACCAGTTGTATTTATCTATAGAAAAGATATGTTATTACTGGTGAAGCGATATTTAACATTGGTATGACATGGTTTCTATTAAATGTTTCATTTATCATATATTCAATTATTTCAAATACCGGTGTGCACACGAAATATTTGTACAATTATTTCTCCACTAATGAGCTCGGGCAGGCTGAATGCCTTTCATAGGAAGGAGGCAGATGAAGGACAGCGTCCTTTTAACCTCCGCCATGATGTGCCTTTTCCGGTTTATAAGTACAGTAGACGCCCCGTGACCACTTGTCTTTTGAGTATGGTAACATACATACCATGTACTAGTTCTCTCTACGTCTTTACGATATGTAGGGCGAAATTGAAGGAGAATGACGTAAAATGGGTAACGAAATTTACAAGGAAGGATTTGAACCTTAATGCGGCATGGAAACACAACAGGCACAGGGGGCAAAATAGAACATTCTGAAAATAGGTTGGCGAAATCAAGCCATTTTCAAAATGTTATAATCCACTGTAAGAAAAATGTCCGAATAATAGGACTTAACCGTCAGAAACTATGAAAACGACAGTCATATTACAGAAGTTGAAAATATAGATTTTCATTCGCAGAGGAGGGACTTCCACACCATTACTTAAGTAATCAGTAATCCTATCACTGACCATGTAACACAATGTTATACACCATTAATTATGTATCAGTAATCCAAACACTGACCGTGTAACACATTGTTGTACACCATTACTTATGTATCAGTAATGGTGTATAACATTGTGTTACAGGTCAGTGGTAGGATTACTGATACATAAGTAATGGTGTCTTCCATTGTATTACACGGTCAGTGATAGGATTACTGCTACATAAATAATGGTGTATAACATTGCGTTACACGGTCAGTGATAGGATTACTGATCCATAAGTAATGGTGTATAACAATGTGTTTCACGGTCAGTGTTAGGATTACTTATACATAAGTAATGGTGTATAACATTTTGTTACACGGTCAGTGTTAGGATTACTGATCCATAAGTAATGGTGTATAACAATGTGCTACACGGTCAGTGTTAGGATTACTGATACACAAGTAATGGTGTATAACATTGTGTTACAGGTCAGTGGTAGGATTACTGATACATAAATAATGATGTATAACAATGTGTTACACGGTCAGGGTTAGGATTACTGATACATAAGTAATTGTGTATAACATTGTGTTACAGGTCAGTGGTAGGATTACTGATACATAAGTAATGGAGTATAACAATGTGTTACACGGTCAGCGATAGGATTACTGATACATAAGTAATTGTGTATAACAATGTGTTACACTGTCAGTGTTAGGATTACTGATACATTAGTAATGGTGTATAACATTGTGTTACATGGTCAGTGATAGGGTTACTGATACATAAGTAATTGTGTATAACAATGTGTTACACGGTCGGTGTTAGGATTACTGATACATAAGTTATGGTGTATAACATTGTGTTACACGGTCGGTGATAGGGTTACTGATACATAAGTAATTGTGTATAACATTGTGTTACAGGTCAGTGGTAGGATTACTGATACATAAGTAATGGTTTATAAGATTGTGTTACATGGTCAGTGATAGGATTAATGATACATAAGTAATGGTGTATACCAATGTGTTACACGGTCAGTGATAGGAGTACTGATACATAAGTAATGGTGTATACCAATGTGTTACACGGTCAGTGATAGGATTACTTATACATAAGTAACGGTGTATAACATTGTGTTACACGGTCAATGATAGGATTACTGATACCTAAGTAATGGTGTATAACATTGTGTTACATGGTCAGTGATAGGATTAATGATACATAAGTAATGGTGTATAAGATTGTGTTACACGGTCAGTGATAGGATTACTTATACATAAGTAATGGTGTATAACATTTTGTTACACGGTCAGTGTTAGGATTACTGATCCATAAGTAATGGTGTATAACATTGTATTACACCATTACTTATGTATCAGTGATCCTAACACTGACCGTGGAACACATTGTTATACACCATTACTTAGGTATCAGTAATCCTAACACTGACCGCGTAACACATTGTTATACACCATTACTTATGGATCAGTAATACTAACACTGACCGTGTAACACATTGTTGTACACCATTACTTATGTATCAGTAACCCTATAAATGACCATGTAACACAATGGTATACACCATTATTTATTTAGCAGTAATCATATCACTGACTGTGTAACACAATGTTAAACACTATTACTTATGTATCAGTAATCCTATCGCTGACCGTGTAACACATTGTTATACACCATTACTTATGTATCAGTAATCCTATCACTGACCTGTAACACAATGTTATACACCATTATTTATGTAGCAGTAATCCTATCACTGACCGTGTAACACATTGTTATACACCATTACTTATGTATCAGAAATCCTATCACTGACCATGTAACACAATGTTATACACCATTATTTATGTATCAGTAATCCTATCACTGACCGTGTAACACAATGTTATACACCATTACTTATGTATCAGTAATCCTATCACCGACCATGTAACACATTGTTATACACCGTTACTTATTTATCAGTAATCCTATCACTGACCATGTAACACATTGTTATACCCCGTTACTTATTTATCAGTAAACCTATCACTGACCATGTAACACAATGTTATACACCATTATTTATGTATCAGTAATCCTATCACTGACCGTGTAACACAATCTTATACACCATAATCAGTGTCGTATTAATCTGCCCGCTTCATCAATTAATTAAATACAACTACGAAGAAAGAACTGTGTAACTCTGAACATATCTTCTGTGTTGTCTGGAAGATGTACCTGCGTATATGTATACGCCAGTTAGTATTTATAACCTTCTCAATATCTACACATTCGCATATACTTACATATCCTGTCACCTGTCGGCCTCTTTGTGAAATTCACTATAGAAGTATGAAACATCATACACTGTTACTTATATCTGTATACTTCTTTACTGAAGCTTAACCGCCTTATATAAACTTTAACTATTGTCTATGTCAATTTCGATTCTTTTTCGTTGACAGCAGTACATTTCATGTCTGGGTTACTTACATTGTTTCGGCAGTACAATCTATTTCTGGGATACTTACATTGTTTCGGCAGTACATTCTATTTCTGGGATACTTACATTGTTTCGGCAGAACATTCTTTTTCTGGGTTACTTAAATTGTTTCGGCAGTACAATCTATTTCTGTGTTACTTACATTGTTTCGGCAGTACATTATATTTCTGTGTTACTTACATTGTTTCGGCAGTACATTATATTTCTGTGTTACTTACATTGTTTCGGCAGTACAATCTATTTCAGGGGTACTTACATTGTTTCGGCAGTACATTCTATTTCTGGAATACTTACACTGTTTCGGCAGGACATTCTATTTCTTGGATACTTACATTGTTTCGGCTCGTCTGCAATAGCTACGTCACGAGACAGCTTGTTGGAGAGATTGTCCAGTGCTGAGGGAGACCCCATCATCATTGACCAAATCCTCCTGTCGTTTTCCATCGTGTCGTCGTACTGAAGTTCAGCCATTTGTTGACGTGGAGCCGGGCCACGTCTGTATTTGTTGTTAGTGATCACGTTGGATACATCATTGCCCTTTCGCTTTTTCTTGAAATGTTTCTTAATTTGCTTCTTAAAAGGCCGGTAGTTTATTACTCTTGTCTCAGACACCGTCTTTGTCGGAGCGTTGCTGATCTCTACTGGTTCGTTAAATTCTGACATACCAAATAAATCCTCAGGGGCTTGCTCAACTGAAAATGGTGCGTCTGAAACAGGTTCTTGTGGTTGATGTGAAGATTTGGTGGACGAATCACTGGTTGAGGGTGATTTTGTTGAAGAAAAAACTGTTGTTGAATCGGATGAAGACGCGCTACGAGTTGTCGGTGCTGGTGTAGATGGCGGGTTAGTGGTTGAATCGGTTAAATTTGAACCACGAGTTGTCGGTGCTGGTGTAGATGGCGGGTTCGTGGTTGAATCGGTTAAATCTGAACCATGAGTTGTCGGTGCTGGTGTTGATGGCGGGTTTGTGGTTGAATCGGTTAAATCTGAACCACGAGTTGTCGGTGCTGGTGTAGATGGTAGGTTTGTGGTTGAATCGGTTAAATCTGAACCATGACTTGTCGGTGATGGTGTAGATGGCGGGTTTGTGGTTGAATCGGTTAAATCTGAACCACGAGTTGTCGGTGCTGGTGTAGATGGCGGGTTTGTGGTTGAATCGGTTAAATCTAAACCATGAGTTGTCGGTGCTGGTGTAGATGGCGGGTTTGTGGTTGAATTGGTTAAATCTGAACCACGAGTTGTTGGTGCTGGTGTAGATGGTGGGTTTGTGGTCGACCCAGCTGGATATGGGCCACGGTTTGTTGGTGCTATTGTAGATTGTGGATTTGTAGTTGTTTTGGATAAATATTGACCGCGTAATTTGTAATCTCTAACAACAGGAAATAAAGAATTTCTGTATGTCTGTTTGTCTGATGACAGCGCAGGAGTCATGGGGGCACGTGTCTTTGGTGGCACAAATTTTAACGTGTTGAAGATGAGCGGCGCGAGTGTGAATCGTTTTGTTGGTACTGGACGTTGTGTTGTCATGGCAGCCACTGCATCAAGACAAGAAAGAAACATCGTTATACATGAGAATACATGTTTTTTCTATAAATTAAAATAGTTATTGAAACATAATATACGAAATTGAATCTTTCATTTCTCTTATTTCATGAATTAATGTAATTATAAATGTCTCGTATATCAAATTAATGAATGAAACAAATAATATTGTATATTAGGTCCGGTAGCATTTACTACTGAAAACAACTGAACATTATGAACCATTTTGTTCGGAGAGATTAAAATGGAGAAATGCTTGAAGATCGTGGATTCTACAAGTAGGTCAATTAGAGAGATACTGTAAGCATAAACAAAACCCTTGTTTCTAGTGTCGGTTCTAGTATTAGTTTCCTGGAGTTCACGCTTTAAACGGGAAATTCTGATATATAAAGACTGACACTATCGGAAATCTGTTCATACACTAAGTCTCCTGCGACATAGCGTGTGTCATGTACCACGCCCACCATTTCAATGACTTAAACAAGGAAGTTTTAGAAAAAATACATCGTCACCAAAATTACAGTTAAATGACATATTTTTATTTAGAAAACGACATTTTCACACATGAAATACCTATAAGTGAAAGTTTTACTCGAAAATCGAAAATGTTTCTTCTCTTGAGGAATTATTGAATATGTATTGAATTGTTTTTAATTTGTATACTATTATATAGTAAGTGTTTAAACCGTTTGCTAAGTATCTGTGTTATAATCCTAATATAAAGCGTAATAAATGTTATCTGCATCTTTTCCGTGTAACAGTTTGCTGTTAAAGTCAGTGTTGTAATTCATATATAAGTTCTGTAAAGGGTATATGGTACGTATCTAGGACCTACAAAGGGTATATGGTACGTATTTAGGACCTATACAGGGTATATAGTACATATCTAGACCTTTAAATGGTATGTGGCACGTATTTAGGACCTATACATGGTATATGGTACGTATCTATACCTTTAAATGGTATGTGGTACGTATCTATTACCTATAAAGGGTATATGGTACGTATCTATACCTTTAAATGGTATGTGGCACGTATCTATTACCTATAAAGAGTATATGGTAAATATCTAGGACCTATACAGGGTACGTGATACATATCTAGGACCTATACGGGGTATTTGGTACATATCTAGGACCTATAAAGGGCACATTGTACATATCTAGGACCTATAAAGGATACATGGTACATATCTAGGACCTATAAAGGGCACATGGTACATATCTAGGACCTATAAAGGGTATATAGTACGTTTTAATAGACAGTCTTTGGAGCCTCATTGACAGGTCAAGGACATGTCTAGTATCACACAACGTAGATACGATTGATCGCGATCTTTCAGAGGATGTGATCTGTCTATTTTGTAAGACAAGAACAGGAGTATACCCTTAAAAACATCATTATGCATGTTTTTCTTTGCTCATCGACAGAATTCATTTTTCAAGTGTGAGAGCAAGTCGTTTCTGTGTCAAGTATAAGATAAAAGGACTTGTCTGGACCTATCAGAGAGCATGCTGCTTGTCAGGATCTCTTCTGTACTCATTGTTTATGAAGTGTCATCTATGTGGGCTTAAGTGTCACTAAAATGGGTTTTTTAATCAGCCAGCAAAATTGCTTTTAAACCAATGAGAATGATTATCCAAGATAATGCTTAAATGACAAGAGGAACATAAAGAAAATGAAGAAATGCAGTTCCAGGGTTTG
Organism: Mizuhopecten yessoensis; assembly: GCF_002113885.1. NCBI lineage: Eukaryota > Metazoa > Mollusca > Bivalvia > Pectinida > Pectinidae > Mizuhopecten > Mizuhopecten yessoensis. The sequence continues at coordinate 673,190 of NW_018406874.1, forward strand.
GCTTTTTTGTTTAAAAGAAATAAAATCCTCAAAGTGTGGGGGGAAATCGATTTCATGATCCCGATGTCCAGTTTCCAAAATATATAAAATGAGAGTGCAATAAGTCGCAGGCTTAAAGCCAAACATCATTTATCTAATCAGTTTTATTGACATCTCAAGAGACTGGATTTTGAAACCGCTGGATACATATGTGATATTGTAAATAAATAATCTGGATCCATAAGGCGTATGTCTGCTCGTTACAACGTATACCATATGATCATACACATAGAAAAAATGTACCAATAGTTGACGCAAAAAAAAAAAAAATGCTTTACAGACTTCTAAGACACAAAAAACAAAAAAATAATATCATAACCAAAACCTTGATAGGAAACTTTGTTTTGCATTCCCTTCATAGGCTTCTTTGCCTGCGAATAATTGGTACTGAAATGATTTGCATATGTTTATATAAATATCCTAGTGAATCTTTCAATGCATAAATCGATAGATAAATGTACTCACCTTCACAAGAGGACTTTGGCAAATTGAATATAACAGAAGGAAGAGCATCAAAGCTGTCCACCTTGAACACATAGTCGTCAGTAGGCCAGTTACCAATGCTGAGAAGTTCGCTTTCTTTCTTCAGTCCGACACCGATGGCAAACATCTTGATGCCCTTTTTCCTAGCGAGGAGAGCCTCGAACCTGGTACTCTTTTGATCCTGGGACAGTCCGTCCGTTATGACAATGGCGACTCGTGTTGCACCTGGTCGGCCGCCAAAGAATGGTCGGAACATGTACCGTGTCATGAATCGGATGGAGGCACCTGTGTTGGTTTCGTACGAGAAGCGATGTCGGATATGACTAATAGCCGTTTTGACATCCTCCCTGGTTTTGTGTGTCTGCAGGTAGAACTGAAGCAGGTACGTGTAACCAATACTGATGACACCGACCCTGGTCTGGTTCGGTCCCGGCCCAACATCTAGTCGGTCAACTATATCATTGGCGAACTTAAGCTGTTTGTCAAAGTCTTGGCCCCTAACACTCTTAGAGCTATCCAGCAGGAACACGACGTCCATTGGAGCACATTGTGTGACTGTATAAACAGAGAAATCAGATCTTAACATAGTTTCTTTTCTTTTTCTTTTTCTTTTCATTTTAGAATATTTATTGTTAAACTTAGATACGAAGGAATCGGGCAACAGGCAAAGCCTATGAGCGTCCTCTCCTAACAGTAATAAACAGTTTACTCACATCATATTGAATTGAAGTAATGGTAAAACATATCTATTTACATTTGCATGGCATTGTCACTATATAGCCTCTTTGAAAGCTGTGTCGTTGATGGGACTTTAATTACCATGCATCACGAGACACAATTCTAAGCGTATTAATACAACACTGACAGAAACTACAATGTCCAATATAAATAAACATGACGNAAAGTACTACTTTGTTTGCCAATCAGCACGCGACAATACGCTGTTCAAACTATTGAACGAAATTGTGTGGACTGTCGATAAGGCGGGCATTTTTAATTTTAAATATAAATTATAAGTTGAAAAAGAACATAAGAGGCAGAGAAAACGTAAATATAAGTATTGAACTGTTTTTGTATGGTATTTATGATCTATAGCGCGCATTATGATTTGTTTGCTTGCAAAGCTGTGTCATTCAAATAGATCATAAATACCATACAAAAACAGTTCAATGCTTAAATATTATATATCTATTGATAATTGTACTAGTATGTCATTATTATGTTTTTGGAAACTGTTGTTACAGAAACTAAATTATACAAAAAGTAGGCAAATGATGCTGGTAGACAGCACATAGTACAAGTATGTGCTTGTATCATTCCACACAGCAAAGTCGTGAAAAAAGATAAACAAGTAAGTAACTTGCATTTGATTAATATATGCAGATCAGTTGAGAAAGAAGTGATAACAATCCTCAGCAGGAACATTACATAAGCAGGCAGGGGTATCAATTAGGTGATATTCAAATAGATCTGAATTCAGGTTACTGGCACAGTTTCTAAGTTGACAAAAGGTATAATTTAATTTTTCGATCACCATGGTATTTAAGAAATATCAGTACATTGGGGTTGAGAATCAGTGTAAAAAATATCTTTTTATTTTTCCAATTGATGTCATTGTGGGAAACAGGCAAGTTGGAATATTCCATTCAGACATCAGTTTCGGAGAAAAACCGGCAGTATATAACAGAGTTCTAGGTATAGGAACAGCAATAATTTTATTGTGGCGAAGATGGAAATTGTCAGTATTGTTGTTAATGTACTGTTGAATTATAGCATAGACATGAGAGGGGCATTTCTTATTATATATTTTATGAAAAGTAATGGTTTTATGCAAATGTCTTCTTCCATTATGTGTTATAAAACCAGATTCTCTATATAAGATATCATGACTTGTTCCACGTCTTAACCCTGCAATAATACGTGCTGCTTCTAGTTGGATAGACTCCAAGATATTGCATTCATTCTGTGTACAGTTTGCCCATATAATATTTGCGTATTCCAGAATTGGACGTATGGATGTGATATAATATAGTTGCAAGTGAATTTCAATAAATTTTGTATTTCAACATTCTAAGTATATTAATTACCAATTAACCTTGCTATTGAAAAACAAACCTAGGTGTTTATGATTAGAAACATTGATAATTGGTGGTTCATCAAAATATAGGTTAGGATGCAGTGTCTCAGAGTCAACCCGCCTCGAGAAGAGCAGGGCTACAGTTTTATCTGGATTAAAGATAATTCCCCATTTTCTAGCTCAGATTGAAATTTTCCTTAGATCGTCATTTAATATATTAGCACATTTTTGCCCGTCTCCTTCATTCAGACCCTAAAAGGAGGTGTCATCAGCAAATAGTTTGACGTTTGAGGCCAATTCATCATTTATATATAATAAAAACAAAAATGGACCGAGGATTGAACCTTGAGGTCCCCTACCTGTAATGTTTTCTAATTAGACTTAAACCCAGCAGCTATGACCACTCGCTGTTGCCTATCATGAAGGTATGATGTGAACCATTCTACATATTATAACATATATCATATTTTTCAGTTTATAGATTAGACCGTCATGCCAAACTCTGTCAAAGGCTTTGCTAATATCACAGAAATTCATTATGACCTCTTTGCCTTTGTCTATATGTTTTATAATTTCATCGTATATAATTAATAGTTGATACACTGTGGAATCCTTAGGTAAAATCCTGACTGATTCTTAGAAATAATGTTATATCTTGAGAAGTAATTGAACATATACTTAAAAACTATTTTTTTCAGACAGCTTGCTGAATATAGGGATAACAGATATTGGGTTTATAGTTGGATGGATCACTTCTATCTACGTTACCCTTATAAATTGGGGTAACATGAGCATTTTCCCATCTATTTGGTAGCTTTCCGGCAGTTGTTTCACAAGAGATTGGAAAACCCCTTTTATGAACTTTGGAGAGATACCATCAGGGCCTGAAGGTTTTTTAGTATTGAGTAAAGGTTGATAAGCAATGTGCTGTTCGGATATGTCTATTTTTGAAAAGTAATGTCGGTGTCGGGGACAACATTTTTTTTCAGTTACGGAAATCGAAGTTAAGTAGTCGTTAAAAGATTGGTCTTCAGGCTTTATCTATAGGGTGGATTTTCAGTTCGGCGTTGATAACCAATGGAGAGTCGTTTTCCCTTTTGTTTTTGAAATTTATAGCCAATTTTGCAATACGCCACCGTTTTTCGGGGGTATGGACTTATCAATTAAAGAAGATTGAAGTTTAGATAATTTGTATCTTTAGCTTTCCGGACTAATGCAATAACTTCATTCCGAATAAATCTAGATTTTGCCCAAGAAGCTGGAGTATTATTTAGCTTAGCTTTGGAATGCTAGCGATTTCTTTGTATTATTTTAAAAAAAAAATCAGGGTCGAGGGATACACCAACGTAACAATACAAACTAAAACAGCAACAGAGGATACGCCAACGTAAAATATAAACTACAACAGCAACAGAGGATACGCCAACGTAAAACATAAACTACAACAGCAACAGAGGATACACCAACGTAAAATATAAACTACAACAGCAACAGAGGATACGACAACGTAAACTATAAACTACAACAGCAACAGAGGCTACACCAACGTAAAATATAAACTACAACAGCAACAGAAGATACACCAACGTAAAAATATAAACTACAACAGCAACAGAAGATACACCAACGTAAAAATATAAACTACAACGGCAACAGAGGATACTCCAACGTAAACTATAAACTACAACAGCAACAGAGGATACACTAACGTTAAACATAAACTACAACAGCAACAGAGTATACGCCAAGGTAAAATTTAACCTACAGCAGCGATAGATGATACGGTAACGTTAACTATAAACTACAACAGCAACAGAGGCTAGACCAACGTAAAATATAAACTACAACAGCAACAGAAGATACGACAACGTAAATTATAAACTACAACAGCAACAGAGGCTACACAAACGTAAAATATAAACGACAACAGCAACAGAAGATACACCAACGTAAAAATATAAACTACAACAGCAACAGAAGATACACCAACGTAAACTATAAACTACAACAGCAGCAGAGGATACGCCTACGTAAAATAAACAGCAAAAGCAACAGAGGATACACGGGAGGCCATAGTTTCTATAACTTTGGTATGTAAACATAAACTACAACAGCAACAGAGTATACGCCAAGGTAAAATATAAACTACAACATCAACAGAGGATACACCAACGTAAAATAAACAGCAAAAGCAACAGAGGATACACGGGAGGCCATAGTTTCTATAACTTTGGTATGTAAACATAAACTACAACAGCAACAGAGTATACGCCAAGGTAAAATATAAACTACAACATCAACAGAGGATACACCAACGTAAAATATAAACTACAACATCAACAGATGATACGCCAACGTAAACTATAAACTACAACAGCAACAGAGGATACGCCAAAGTAAAATATAAACTACAACAGCAACAGAGTATACGCCAACGTAAAACATAAACTACAACAGCAACAGAGGATACGCCAACGTAAAAAATAAACTACAACAGCAACAGAGGATACACCAACGTTAAATTTAAATTACAACAGCAACAGAGGATACACTAACGTAAAATATAACCTACAACAGCAACAGAGGATACGCCAACGTAAAATAAAAAGCAAAAGCAACAGAGGATACACTAACGTAAAATATAAACTAAAACAGCAACAGAGGATACGCCAACGTAAAATATAAACTACAACAGCAACAGAGGATACACCGACGTAAAATATAAACTACAACAGCAACAGAGGATACGCCAACGTAAAATATAAACTACAACAGCAACAGAGGCTACACCAACGTAAAATATAAACTACAACAGCAACAGAAGATACGACAACGTAAATTATAAACTACAACAGCAACAGAGGCTACACAAACGTAAAATATAAACTACAACAGCAACAGAAGATACACCAACGTAAAAATATAAACTACAACAGCAACAGAGCATACGCCAACGTAAAACATAAACTACAACAGCAACAGAGGATACACCAACGTAAAATATAACCTACAACAGCAACAGAGGATACGCCAACGTAAAAAATAAACTACAACAGCAACAGAGGATACACCAACGTAAAACATTAACTACCACAGCAACAGAGGATACACCAACGTAAAATAAACAGCAAAAGCAACAGAGGATACACCAACGTAAAATATAAACTACAACAGCAACAGAAGATACGACAACGTAAATTATAAACTACAACAGCAACAGAGGCTACACAAACGTAAAATATAAACGACAACAGCAACAGAAGATACACCAACGTAAAAATATAAACTACAACAGCAACAGAAGATACGACAACGTAAATTATAAACTACAACAGCAACAGAGGCTACACAAACGTAAAATATAAACTACAACAGCAACAGAAGATACGACAACGTAAATTATAAACTACAACAGCAACAGAGGCTACACAAACGTAAAATATAAACTACAACAGCAACAGAAGATACACCAACGTAAAAATATAAACTACAACAGCAACAGAGCATACGCCAACGTAAAACATAAACTACAACAGCAACAGAGGATACACCAACGTTAAATTTAAATTACAACAGCAACAGAGGATACACCAACGTAAAACATTAACTACCACAGCAACAGAGGATACACCAACGTAAAATAAACAGCAAAAGCAACAGAGGATACACGGGAGGCCATAGTTTCTATAACTTTGGTATGTATTTGGAACTTGTACAAATCAAAAGGGGAAAACAAATCAAATTGGATGAAGTACAATCGATTTAAAACAAACATAGTATATTAGATAAGTTAACGTGGACGAATTTGATTGTAAAATACTACAATTAGTGCCTTCCTTATCTTTGTTAAAATATTTTTGTTAAATAAAACAGCAAATCTTTTACCTTATCAAAATCTATCGCTTTGCATTATCCCCTTTTGCTATCATTACATGCATATTTGACTGTCTATCAATATTCCGTTCATTTGTTAAAAGGTTTTCATTAAATATGCGCAGCAAACAATGTCCTCATATATCACTTATATAGTTTCACTCGTTCAATCATGCCTTTCGACGCGCAGATTGTCAACCGATGACTGCTCCACAAACATGATAAAACAATACATCAAGTTTGATATCGGTGATGAGAGTCGGTTACTGTTAAATGCACATAGGAGATTTTATATGATAAAATACGACGTGAAAAGCATCAGAAACTTGTAATCATTCTAAACAACAAAAAAACCTAATCAGCAGGAACAACAAAAGAAACAATCGCACGATTGTCTCCGTGGCGGAAAGAACTTAATATATAACTTACCGGCTGTGGGCTGAGGTGCAGCATCGACTCCAAACTGAAGAGAAATTAAAGGAAAAAAACTAATCATAGAAAATAGTGTTGTACGTGGTTTTTTCATCGAAAATAAGTAAATTCTTTAAATTGCAGTCTACGTCCAAAATTGCATAAATTGCTAAAAATATATATGATACAAGTTAGTGATTGAGAATGATTATGAAACCACTAATAATATTTGATAAGGTATTTTTATGAGAAAGTAATACCCCTGTTCAACAAAGGAGAATATATTACTTTATATGGATACATTCGTTGAGAAAAAGGCGATATGATAATTTTGATTTAAATAACTACCACATTAGTTATAAGCTTACCATCAACAAGATCGCCATTACAATCAATATGGGGGACCACATGGTGTCACGTATTGGTCGCCAAATGGTCCTGTGACGGATTTGGTCTGTGGTGGCCAGGGCCGAGTATATATGTGTCTGTGGGGGCGATGTCACCAGTTATAATTTTCACCTTCACGATAGGATGCCTGCTAAGTACGCTGAGTGGAGATTAATATTCGAGTACCACTTTCCGGTAGAAGGCCAACCCACGAATGAAGTCAGCCTGATTCTGCGTGATAATTTGTACAGTGTGAGACAATGTAGTGTACGAGAGCAGACATGCAGGTCATGGTGGGGTCGATTGTGCATCCAAGTCAAGTCATCTGGTCTTTCCCTTCTCACAAGTTGCAAACCTTTACTCATGGTCGCATCAAGGTTGATTCCCAATTGATGAACTGATATCTCACATGTTATTTATCCACAGTCCAAAATGTTATAGAATGCCTTTTGTGTATTTCATTATTGTATTTCTATTGAAGCATGGAAATAGTGGATGTTGCCAGAGTATTTTAACCACCATGTATAACGTTACTGTTTCCAAGTGCAACAACTATGTATGACGGTACTATTCCAAGTGTTTTCTTACAAATATAATAACGGTACTTTTCCAAGTGTATTCTAACAAACATGATAAACGTACTTTTCCAAGTGTATTCTAACACAATAACAGCCATGCATTCACGTATTTTACCAAATACATTCTAATATATGAAATAACAATTTATACTAACTGGAAAATATTTTGATCAATCTAGAATATCCTCTTCTCAAAAAAAGCAACAAGACAATACTTAGGCGTCAACAAAATCATAATTCATACTCAAATTAGATAAACTAGGGCAAATATGAACAAAGGAAAGATTTAGGTAGGTAACAGGTAGAATAAGACCGGGTGTTCCGGAAGAGTGTACTTCTTTTATCAGAACGTTTTAACTGTTCTGTTATGTACACTACCATACCCTATCTTTCCATGAAAGGCCAGTTACAATACAAATATATGATTTAGAACAATTTCGAAACACATTTGGTGAAAAAGGAAGACAAAAGATAACCTGGAGCATAACAACATTGAAATGATAATGATTGCATACAAATGGTGACAATGCCTTGGTTAATTTGGTGGCCAGATTTGTCCAGCAACATGTTGACACACTTTTCCGACTCCTTCCAGCTTTCAAATGTGGCTGGCTTCGCAGAACAGATTATCAGGACATGTATCAAAGACCATGCTAGGTATCGCTTTTCGATGTATCGACGGTATGTTGTCTTTAAATAACAAGACAACTCCGAACGTTTGTATCCTCATGAGTTTGAAAAATGGGACACTACAGACTATTTTCCAGCCATCATTTTCTTCGATCTGAAATGAAAACCTTGCCGACGAGGACGGCTTACTACTCAGCTGTTTCCAAACTTGAACGTTCCCTTTCTTGGTGGTAAATATATCTGCTTCCCCCATCTCAAATAGTTGCAAGTCATGGCTGATTTAGTGTCCGAGGAATTGCTCACGTATTTCGGTTGCTGCGGTATGTTAAGTTATGGTGGTCAGGCTTGTAGCGTGGGGCATCAGCGAATACAGAGTTTACGGAAGACATCATTACTTCATCAGGAAATGTTTCATTTCGTTTTTGCGATATGAAAGTCAACAATTTCGATTACGTTCACATGTGTTTCTTGTAAGCTCACTAACATGAATAAACAAAAAACTAAACTTTAGTTTCCACTAAGAAAGTCTTCACTGACTGGTACGGCTTGCGTGGTAATTGGTAAAAAAATAAGACCTCGACAACGTCTTATTCGTTTTCACGGCTGTAATCCAAATTTTGACTAATTTCTTTGTTTACAGTCGGACTTGTTAATAGGCCATTCTATTTTCAGCAGTTGGATTGTTGGCTTGTAATAACAACATACCACGTCATCAACACACAAAGGAATATGACACAGCGTCAACACACAATGACAAAAGCATACTACATGTACAACGTCAACGCGCAACAAGAAAATATACCACTGCGTCAACACACAATGACAAAAACTTATCAAGACGTCAACATACAACAAACAAATATATCACAAAGTCAACACTAATGACAGACTGTACCACAGAGTCAACACAAACGGAATAAATATAACACAGAGACAACACACAAAGGACAAAATATAACACAATGTCCACACAAAAGGTCAAAATATAACACTGAGACAACACACACGGACAAAATATAACACAGAGACAACACACAAGGACAAAATATAACACGGAGACAACACAAAAGGACAAAATATAACACTGGGACAACACAAATGGACAAAATATAACACAGAGACAAAACACTGAGGCAACACACAAAGGACAAAATATAACACAATGTCAACACACAAACACAAAATATAACACAGAGACAACACAAACGGACAAAATATAACACCGAGACAAAACACTTAGGCAACACACAAAGGACAAAATATAACACAATGTCAACACACAAACACAAAATATAACACAGAGACAACACACACGGACAAAATATAACACATAGACAAAACACTGAGGCAACACACAAAGGACAAAATATAACACAATGTCAACACACAAAGGTCAAAATATAACACTGAGACAACACACACGGACAAAATATAACACAGAGACAACACACAAGGACAAAATATAACACGGAGACAACACATAAGGACAAAATATAACACTGAGACAACACACACGGACAAAATATAACACAGAGACAAAACACTGAGGCAACACACAAAGGACAAAATATAACACAATGTCAACACACAAGGACAAAATATAACACTGAGACAACACACACGGACAAAATATAACACAGAGACAAAACACTGAGGCAACACACAAAGGACAAAATATAACACAAGGTCAACACACAAAGACAAAATGTAACACAGAGACAAACACACGGACAAAATATAACACAGAGACAAAACACTGAGGCAACACACAAAGGACAAAATATAACACAAGGTCAACACACAAAGACAAAATGTAACACAGAGACAAACACACGGACAAAATATAACACAGAGACAAAACACTGAGGCAACACACAAAGGACAAAATATAACACAATGTCAACACACAAGGACAAAATATAACACTGAGACAACACACAAAGGACAAAATATAACACGGAGACAACACAAAAGGACAAAATATAACACTGAAACAACACACACGGACAAAATATAACACAGAGACAACACACACAGACAAAATATAACAAAGAGACAAAACACTGAGGCAACACACAAAGGACAAAATATAACACAATGTCAACACACAAACACAAAATATAACACTGAGACAACACACAAGGCCAAAATATAACACTGAGACAACACACAAGGACAAAATATAACACTGAGACAACACACAAGAACAAAATATAACAAAGAGTAAACACACAAAAACAAAAAGTCAACACACTTGGATAAAAAGCACGAACGCATAACGACAAATTATACCACAGTGTCAACACATACATGTAGCAACAAAGTATACAGAGCATACAATCAAAAGCACAGTTTCAACACACGGAAAATACATCATATTATCAACGCATGGCAGTATACATCAAAGAGACAACGCACGACCAAAAAATAACTTTACATGGTCAACTCACAACGATGAAGATTTATTACAATTTTACCAGTGAAATATGAAATATTATCAGTATGATAAGTTCTTTAGCATTGATTTAATATTGTCCAATCAAAACGATGTTTTCTATTTACTGCCGCATAGTTTTTGTTTACTGTGAGTTACAGATTATACGTAATAAGTACGATAAAAGTAGAATACGATAGAACTGCGTTGAGAACACCCACCCCACCCCACCCCCACCCACCCCTATATTCCTTAAAAACCGACTGGAATAAACATAAAACTATTTCGTCTTTATTAGTCATCAGACTCTAGGTTATCATATATGTCTGAAGTAGAGGTGTTGTCTGGGGCGAGTATTACGTCATTATCACTAGGGAGGAACTACAGTTTGGATAACAAAATCCTGACACTTGTAAACACTAGTGCTATTGCACCGACAGTAGCAGTCTAGATACAATGGCGTCATTCCAACAGGGGAAGGAAGGTTCCGGAAGTTGGCTCAGGCATAAGTATTATTTTATGGTGATGGTAGGGTGATATGAGGATTTGTTTACTGAAACGGACATATTTATGAAGGAGACGGTATTACATTGTATGTATGCCCCAGGTGGTTGTAATACATGTATACTATATAGCATTCTATTATGATAAAACAATAACACAACTTTGATTATAAGACTAACGCGTCATTGTTGTCATCTGCTTCAGTCACTCGGAACTCAGGTGGGTGCCTTTCGCTCACTCTACTATAGATGCTCAGAGTAAGGTCAATATGACACCGGAGATTGAAGTGCAAGAGGGAAACACGTTTTCTTTACCGCCATGTGATTAATATAATCCAATCAGACACGCTGTTACATAGATGAGGTCTAATAATATCCACTTATTGTCATTGTTGTATGGCAGTGACTCTATGTTCCCAGAAATAATCTTGTTTCATGTAGTCCGAGTGGACCATAAATAATCGAGAGGAAACAAAAGAATCGTGTGTCGTACAACAACTATTACAGGGGCAATGAATACTTAATTATATACCGAAATCGAGCAGTTACACAACAGTAAAGAGGAATAGGCTTATGTGTCACTGTTATCGTCAGCTCCTGATACTCGGAACATGAGTGTATAGTGCCTTTCGCTCATTTTTCTTGATAGAATCCAAAAAAGGAAATCGCGTGAGAACCACATGTCTTATTCACTCGTCATATGTTGAATATCTTCCAATCAGGCCAGCTGTTATATATGAGGAATAATAATATACAGGTATGGCTCTACTTGTAAATTTGTTTACCTCACTGGTCCAATTCTTGGGTGATATGAAGTTTTGTTTACATGCAACGGTCATATTCTTAGAGGAGGTTTAAATAGCATTCCCTATTACCCTTGTGGTAGCGATATCGGGTCTGTCTACCTGAAGCGTTCATAATCTGAAAGAAGTCACAAGTTCTATCTTCTTGAAACTCGTTTCCTTAAAGTAATTTCTTTTTCAGAACATCTAATTTTCCACTCTGCGTATATTATATATATCTACTCCCAAACTAACGTTCTCTTGTAATGAAAGCTTCGGTTTTGAACTAGTTGGGATCATATTACTTTTTGGAACAAGAGGCCCAATGGGCCTGAATCGCTCACCTGGTATTCATCTCACACTTTTAATCTTAAAGTTGGACTAACATACAGCTACAGGCAGAATATCAGTGTTTGATTCATAAGAACCTATTAAAAGATTTAAAGATATGACGCATGTGGCCTTGAATGTCGAACAAAGACATTAGGTTGAACAGAATTTAAAGTCTTCCAACCCAGCATGCTTTTGGCAAAATATCATAACCCTGGACCTATTGGTTATACAGAACAAGTCATTTAAAGATTTAAACATATATTGACCACTGTGACCTTGAATATGGGCGAAGGTCATTCATTTTGACAAAATTGGTAGCCCTTCATCCCAGCCTGTTAATGACCAAATATCATCACCCTAGGCCTCTTGGTTATTCAGAAGAAGTTGTATAAAAGTTTTAAACATATTTGACCCAAGTGACCTTGAATATAAGTAAAGATCATTCATTTGAATAAACTTAGTTGGCCTTTATTCCAGCATGCTACTGGCCAAATATCATCATCCTAAGACTTTCGGTTATTGAGAAGAAGTTGTTTAAAGGCTTTAATTATATTTGACCCATGTGACCTTGAAAAAAAGTAAAGGTCATTCATTTGAACAAACTTGGTAGCCATTCATCCTGGCATGAATGGCTTCGTGCCAGGTGAGCTAAAAACATGACAAATGAATGAATCGAATATACTGAGGATAATAATTCAATTACTGGTTGGCAATTTCGTCGTTAAATTTGGTGGCAAGATTTTCCAGCAGACTGTTGGCAAACTCAGAGGGATAAAAATACATCAATGATGTGTTGTCTTTAAATGAAAAGATCATTTTCACCACGTCGAATGTATAAACCCTCCTGAGCTTGAAATCAAGGACACAACAGAAACACCATGATCAATATGGATTACATTACGATTTCGTTTTTCTTATTATGAAACTTCCCTTTCTTGGTAGTAACCTCACTGCCTCCCTAAATGCGGTGTTCACAAGTCGCATTTGATGCGATACTCATGGGCTGCTCGGAAATCATGATTTCCGTGAAAAATAACAAATGCTGACGTCAACATACAGCACAGGTTTTTGAGAGATACATGTTGATGAGAGATACATGTTGATGAGAAATGTTGATGAGAGATACATGTTGATGAGAGATACATGTTGATGAGAGATACATGTTGATGAGAAATGTTGATGAGAGATACATGTTGATGAGAGATACATGTTGATGAGANGGTAGCCCTTCATTCTAGCATGTTAATGGCCAAATATCATAAGCCTAGGCCTCTTAGTTATTTAGAAGAAGTTGTATAAAGATTTTTAAGACAATTGACCCCTGTGACCTTGAAAATGGACGAAGGTCATTCATTTGAACAACTTGGTAGGCCTTCATCCCAGCATGCTACTAGCCAAAAATCATTACTCTGGGCATTTTGGTTATTAAGAAGAAGTTGTTTAAAGTTTTTAACATATTTGACCCCTGTGACCTTGAAAATAGGTGAAGGTCATTTATTTGAACAAACTTGGTAGCCTTTCATCCTAGTTTGCTTTTGGCCAAATATCATCACCCTAGGCCTTTTGGTTATTAAGAAGAAGTTGTTTAAAGTCAAATATTGACGCCGGACAACGGACGACGGACGACGGACGGACGGACGACGGACGCTGCACCATGGTATAAGCTCACTTGGCACTTCGGGCCAGGTGAGCTAAAAACATGACAAATGAATGAATCGAATATACTGAGGATGGCAAGATTTTTCAGCAGACTGTTGGCAAATTCAGAGGGATAAAATACATCAATGATGTGTTGTCTTTAAATGAAAAGATCATTTTCACCACGTCGAATGTATATACCCTCCTGAGCTTGAAATCAAGGACACAACAGAAACACCATGATCAATATGCATTACGATTTCGTTTTTCTTATTATGAAACTTCCCTTTCTTGGTAGTAACATCACTGCCTCCCTAAATGCGGTGTTCACAAGTCGCATTTGATGCGATACTCATTGGCTGCTCGGAAAATCATGATTTCCGTGAAAAATAACAAATGCTGACGTCAACATACAGCACAGGTTTTCGAGAGATACATATATATGTTGATGAGAGATACATGTTGATGAGAAATGTTGATGAGATATACAGATATACATGTTGATGAGAGATACATGNATCAACAATGAGAATAGGATCTGTTCGCTTCGCCCGTGGAAAACATAAAAACAAAACAAAAGACAATATGACGTCATCCTCTCTGGGCGGGACAGTTCTGACGAGAGGTGTACGCTTCATAACATTGAAAAATGTTAATCAGGAACGTGTGTCATATTTCGGGCAGCATCTCATCCTAACGATTAGGTTATACGTGAAATATGAATATGACCGACGTAGTGACCATTGATAGACACTTACGGCTGTAGAGGTCCTCGTGTTCCGAGTGCTATCTCCACGGAACGTATGACTGGGCACACTTACATCACAAGTACACACACTACCCTCCAAATTACGTACGAGGCATTCATTAGCACTTAATTCCTAATACAACAGTAAAATAGCTAGAGCCTAAACGATGTTTGTCAGTCAAATACACAAAATATTACACTAAAATGAACAGTCATCTTTTATAAATAAAATGTCGAGCATTTAAACATAGGCAAATGTATTTATAAAACGAACAGGTGATTTAACAAAACGTAATAATAGTTTTACATAACAAACAATAAAATAATAAGCAACAGGCAATTTCATAAAACGAACGGATGATTTTACAAAACAAACACACATTTTAAAACAGAAAAAAAAATAAAAGTTAACATTAGACGGCAGGAAGAGGGGCACAGTTTCTTCCAGTTTATTGGAAAATTAGAACTCCACATTTATATTGTTAACTAAAAACTCAAGCATTCTCACTTTGATATTTGTCGTGATTTTCAAAAAGATAGTTTTAACTGTATATTTATATCGTCGTTCGCCTTTCTTGGAAAAGAAAGTTTTCATATTCAGAGAACAAAGGTGTTCAAAATTGATCTGAGGATCGCTTGAATTCTTCCAAATCCACATATCATTAGTTCCACCGTGAAGTACACGGTGTCACAGATCTATTTCCTTTCTATAACGTCGACAGACAGACTGGGGAGGGTTGGTGTTCTATACCTTAACTAGAACAAAGAAGTGGCTAAAATACAGAGGAATACCTTAATTAATAAAAGGCGCTATGTATCCCACAAAACACTGGAGGCGAAACTTGATGTTTTTGGAAACATAATGGTTTCTTTCACTGTTGATATTTTATACAGTCATATTATATCTCAATTAACTTTTACTTTTACTATTAAAACGTTAACAATTACAAGGAAAGAGATGGGTTTTCCGCAATGTGTCGTGTTGTCCTATAAGGAATACGGCGCCATGTCCACTTACATTTACCGGTGATACATGGACGTTTTGGTATCACATGTAGTAGCTGTGAAACAGAGGAAGCGTGTGCTCTGATACACATCCGTAGGTAAGTACTATCAATTTTGGAAAACCAAATCGTTGTCACTGAAGAAAAAATACGTGGAAAGTGTCTGAGTTTTTATAATAATGATGAACCGTTGTAATAGCCTTCATCTGAAAAATTTCCAAATTCAACAAGACCCCTAAAAACACGATATAGTCACCCGTATTATATAACAACTACGATCAATCTTGTTTGAAGATACATAATTAAAAACCCATTTTCGATACGTGGTAGTGATGCATTAAAATTGTATAACATGTTATTAAAATAGTACATAGCCAGGTGAGCTTGGTGAGAAATGAGAAATAGAGGCTAATAAGTTCACAAAAAGTTCAGCAGCATTATAACATGTCATCCATTTGTGTACCTGAAGTTTACACATAATCTACAGGTTATCCACAGGTACTAGCCTCGTCTGTCAAAACACCTATACTAAAATCTGTAAGACTAATCCTCACGGGGTTTTTGTTTCTCGTTTACTAGCTGTGGAGATGCGAAAATCCATCATAAAGAGTCTCGGAAAATAAAAGCAGTTTATAAATGTCAAAACGATTACCGAGTAATCTATATTGCTAATTGATCATTATGCGATGTGTCATCATTTTTAGCATTAAGTGTGGTACATAAATGAACTCGACATGTTATTTAACATTTAAAATTAGAAGTATTACAGCTTTTTGCAAAATTAGATTTCCTACATTCTATCAAAAATATATGATTTATTAGATTTTCTAACTGGATGGCAAACATAAGAGACGAGAGGATTTAATACTCTATTTGCTAGATGGATGGCAAACATAAGAGACGAGAGGATTTAATACTATTATATATTTGCTAACTGGATGGCAAACATAAGAGAGGAGAGGACTTAATACTATATTTGCTAACTGAATGGCAAACATAAGAGACGAGAGGACTTGATAATATATTTGCTAACTGGATGGCAAACATAAGAGACGAGAGGACTTAATACTATATTTGCTAAATGGATGGCAAACATAAGAGACGAGAGGACTTGATAATATATTTGCTAACTGGATGGCAAACCTAAGAGACGAGAGGAATTGATACTATATATTTGCTAACTGGATGGCAAACCTAAGAGACGAGAGGACTTCATACTATTATATATTTGCTAACTGGATGGCAAACATAAGAGACGAGAGGATTTAATACTCTATTTGCTAAATGGATGGCAAACATATGAGACGAGAGGACTTGATACTATATTCGCTAATATATTAAGTATAGACTTAATACTATATTTACTAACTAGATAATCAGACAAGAGGACGTTATGCTATATTTCCTAACTGGATAATTAGATGAGAGGAAATTATACAATATTTGCTTACTGTATAGTTAAAAATGATAGGACTTGATGCGCTATTTGCTAAATGTATAGTTAGATGAAAGGATATTTTCAAATGCCCGGCTTGTTGAACCTCGATATATGTTCACACGGGTAATGAAAGTACTTCTTAGGACATGGCCAAATATTTTACTCTTCCTAAGCAATACGAGTTATCTCCCCGAAGTAGTCAAAACACTTAAGCCAATAGTTTTTTATTATCGTTTTTATTATTAATTAATATTACTTTTAATATTTTTGTTTGTTATAGTAGGCATGTTTTACGCCTGTTTCTTCTCTGTATTACTCTTACTTAAGAAAATTCGTTCGGTTTTCAATCTTGTTGGTGTTGGAAACAAACTTGAATAAGCATATATATATTACACGCAGTAAAATTTCTTCAAATCATAAACATGTTACTTTGTTGATGGAACTACTGAATATATACATTAGCCATTTCCGCAATATCCCAGTCTCTGTATACGTGCGATATTTTCCAACAAAATCACCAAATGAAGAAAATGAAGACACGTATAGTATATAGACAGACAAACAGACAGACAGACATTCTTTATTTCCTCTTTTACAAGAGATTAAAGTCAATCAATACATACATATATGTTTACATTTCAAATTACATAAAGATAGCGTTCATCAATAGAAAAAGGAAGAGAGTTACAATAATGTGTCAATCTCACTCACCATTCTTTCTAGATTAATTGACATATTGATCATCACACGATCTCCTAATAAGAAACTACATTGGTTTTCATCCTCTATATTTGTAAATGAAATATAGGAGGAAACTTCTAAAGCATTCACCACACCATCCATCATTACGTCACGCGTTTCAAACAATTTCGGACACTCAAGCAGAAAATGAAAAACAATATCAGCAGTAGATTTACCATAAAGTTTACATAATACAATATCGCGTTCAAATATAAATGAATATTCCATTAGCTCTATTAACTGCCACATGCATTTATGCGATTTTTGCTTGGCACTCAGTTCTAATATGGGGTTGATTCTCTGATAACTGTGTATGGCAGAATAACGAAGCAATTCCGCTTTTATAGATAGTGCATCTCTCCACTGTATATGATAGATATCTGTAATAAATCTTTTAATAAAACGTTTCCAGCATAATTTTGGAGGTACAAACATGTTGGTTAAAAAGTCAATTAAAAATGATTCTATATTTAACTTTTTCATGATGCTGAACACATCTGGAATAAATCCTATTTGTACAGCGGACACTTCGCCAAACATGAACTGACATAATCTAATAATAAACAAGGACTTCCATACAAACATTACATTTCCTAAACACAACTTATTCCAAAATAGCATTTTTTAAATTTCTACCTCCCTCCAGATGTTAAAAACTCCTAAACATTGTGAAGTTACAACAGTTGATGACGTTTTCGGTAGTCCAATACAACACCTTCAGACATATCTATTAATGAGTTCTAATTCTTCAACAGATTTATTGGTATAAACGTTCCAAAGTTCGCTTCCATATAGAATACATGGATAAACAACAGATTTTACTATATTAAAACTAGTTACAGGATTAAGTCCATTAGCGTAAATGCCTTTACCAATAAGAGAGTTTAAACTTGTCCTTCCTTTCACACAGGACTCTGTAATACCACTGTCTGATTTTAGGTTACATGTGAAGAATATCCCAGCATAAGTTTTCTGTGTAGTACGTGGAATAGCCACCTCTCCAAGAGAACAAGATATTTTACTACGTTGCTCTGATTACGATCGACGTGAGCGATCGAATATCATAAAAGAACTTTTAACAGATCTAGAGTTATACTTAAAGCGCCACATACATATGTAGCAGAGTAATAATATACAATGTCTAACTGTTTAGCGACGCGGATAAAAGTAACGTATCATCTGCTAACAATACACAGGGTATGTGTATATCTTTTACTTTTAACCTGAAATTCCGATTGTCTTGCTCAACAGCAAGGTCATCGATCATTACCAGAAAACACCATGCGGATAACACTCGACCTTGACCTACCCCCTGACCTATTGGGTACGTATTACTACGTTTACCATCAAAAAGCACCGATGACGTCACATTAGTAAATGAATCAAATAATAGTCTCCAAAACTTGCCATTTAAACATAAATTGTATAATGTGTACACAAGACCGTTTAACCACACACTATTGAATGCTTTTTGATTATCAAGAAAGGCAGGAACACTTTTGATTTTCTTTCTATATGATATGATTTAGATTCCTTTACGATGAATGCTGCCGTGATACTTCCACAGTGCTCCCTGAAACCTTTTTGAAACTTATGGGGAAACTGTATGACATTACACTGTTTTAAGATTCTAGAGAATAAAACCTTTTCCAGTAACTTTTGCAGGATCGGTGTAAACTGTTCAGAGACACTATTTGAAAATGAACTTGAATAATAATGCATGAGAGCACGGATTTAGATAACTAATCTAATTCCGTGATGAGAGTAAGTTAAAATGATAATTAATCGAACCTATTCACGAGTTTTGACGGTACCTTTTTCTCTCACAACGTTCAGACATTATATCAAGAAAACATGTATCTCGTGTGAATACGTTTTTCCAGGGACAGTATATTATACGTCCCTGGTTTAACACCATGAACTAGGCCTAGTTATAATTACTCGACGTCATAATTTGGAAGATTGACCAATGAAATTACGTCTTAGTTTTACCAGTTAGTGGTTTAATCTAATTCCGTGGTTTTACCAACTCCTGCATTTAGTACTCTTCTAACCTTTTTAAATTGTGTCGGCCATATCTATCATTATGTACACATAACAATACAGTAGTTATCAAATATTTAAAATACCAATAAGTGAATCCTCTCATAGGTTGGTTACCTTTAACTGTTGGTTATTAATTTACAACGATTACTCCCTCCAGTCTTATAGAAAATAACGATTTGTCCCTTCAAAGATCGGAAGTGCATATTGAGCATGCGCGGTTGTCAAGAAATACTGTCATGGCGGCAAACTCTTATCATTCGTCAGTGCTCGGTGTTCTATAATGTAAATAATGCGGAAGGGCTGACTGTCTTAAAGCATTGAACATGGTATTATTAACGCAATTATTTGGTTCACAAAACTCTTAATTATCGTTAATGATTTCATAACTGAAGTTCAAAATGGCTATGGAAAAAATGTACACCATCCGTGATACCCACACACGGTCCATCACTGCGATCGGCTACAATCCAGGTCGGAGAGAGATTCTTATAGGGTGTGAAGGTATGTACGCTCAACTCTTTGTTTGATTACAAACTTTAAAGTAAAGTAAAGTTCTTCCTGTGTGTAAATAATAATAACAGTGACACTAACATTTAGCAAAGAAACGACCAGCATTTATAGCCACTGTATGCATACTGATACTGTAAAAATACAGTAAAACTTTATTCTTAACACAACTAAATATAGAAATGAGGATCAAATAGCTTGTCATCTGGCATATGTTGGACTTTCCAAGCTGCATAACACATGTACAAGGCATGTCACATATCTTCATCCTTCGGTCTAGATCTATACATAAGATGCAAACCGAATGCAAATTGCACATGTAGAACAGTGTTTGGACTGTAGGGTGTGAATCGCCCTCGAAGATACCACTATTTACAACCCAGGTTCGGGTATCCCCTTGCCAAGCATGCACCAGATGCTTCAACAAGGGTTGTTCGCAGGAGCCACTGCAACTAGCCCAAGTTTCCCCTGGCCCTGACACCAGACTTTAGCCATTTTGACAGATGTATGGTTTAAATATTCATCTGTTCATGTCTATCAAAATATATATGTTAACTGGGTCTCAGTTATTTCAAAGATATTACCCAAGAGCTATAAGTCCCCAGGGCAAAGTGCGACCCTGGTGCCAATCTTTGTACCATGGACTTGTTCATCTCTTTATGCCTTAGAACTATGTCCAGTGATAAATCTACAGATGAGTTCTGAATTGTTGATGTGGCATCGATGAAGGCTAGTTCAAGCTTGTGGTGATGCATCATTGTTATTTCATTCACTCGCGAATTACTTTTCCGGTTGTGCACTTATTATTTCATTAATCATAGTAGTGTAGCAATGTTGATAGTAATAATGTGATTTAAATTTTTAAAAACAGTTCCACTCATTTGTTCCTATACGTGTAGATAAAAAGTTTACAGCTCCGTTGTAAAGTTTGCATAAAAACTCAATCCTTATATGTTTTTAGTTGAGTCACTTGATGTTAAGTATGGTATTGGAATGGTAGATCCAATCTTAATACCAAAATGAAGGGTTAAATTTCCTCGGGTGATTTCTCCAGCACTTGTTTAGTCTTTCCTTGAAGCAGTTTAGGCTCGGTGCTGTGACCACTTCCTCAGGCAAGGAGTTCCATGGTTTAATAGTGCGATTGCTGAAGAGGTTTCCTGTGATCTGCTTTTTGTAAGGCCTTTTTAACAGGATTCTGTACACTTTGACCATGTCTGCTCTCTCCCTCCTGTATTCCAGGGTTGGTAGACCGAGTATTCTTAAGCGTTCAGCATATGATTTGTCAGTTTATGTTGTTACTCTTTTCATTGCTCTTCGCTGGACTATTTCAGTTGTAATTTTGTCCTTGGTATATAGGGGTGACCATATTGTTGAAGCGTATTCGAGGTGGGGCCGTATAAGAGCTTTGTAGATTGTTACAAATATGGTTGAGCTCATATATATGTAAAACTTCTAAATACTATTCCTGCAATTTGATTTGCTTTACTAGCTGCTTTTTGGAAGTGTATGGAAAAATTTATTTTTTGAACTCCCAGATCTTTTTCACTATTTACCTTAGTGATTTCGATGGTGTCTCCATATTGCGTCAGCGTGAAGTTGGACGACTTGTTATTTTGTCCAATTTCTATATGCTTGCATTTGTTCTGAGTCCTGTATTTTCAATGAATTTTGATGGGACTCAATGATTTTCTGGAAATAATTGAATTTAACATTGTGGGGCCCATTGTTTTTAGCAATACAGTTGAAAAGGACCCATGCAAATAAGTGTACTCTGTATGTGTATATAATGTTGCGCAACTCGACCTGGGTTGTTGGTGAGAGTTTTGCCAATAGTTCCCATCAAATGCACCATGTCAGCAGTCATGACAGAGATGTCAATGTCAGCAGTCATGACAGAGATGTCAACGTCAGCAGAGGTGTTCACTTCGGTAATATTTTTCCTGATTGAGCTGATTTTATTCAGAAAGTAATCACTGAACTTGCTTGCTAAGTCTTTTTCAGAATTACAGCTTGGTAGGATAATTTATATCCATATCATAAGCCCACTCGGCCCTTCACACCAGATGAGCTAAACATCAATTAAGTTTTGGTGAGCAATTAATGAAACAAATGTCAAACTTAATAAATGTACAGTGTATTGCCACATTTCTTTAACTCAGTCAGATGCACCAAAAATTCATTAATTTGTTCAATACTGATCATGAATTAAATGCGAGAAATAGCCTTGTGGAAACAAATAGTTTAATTGATAAATTTGCTGTTACCTATGATACAAAACATCTGTACCTTCAATGAATGTTTCATAAAGTTAAAAAAATAAATGATAATATTTCCTTTTTGTCACTCAATACTGTACATACCAGTATATTAATACACATTTCAAATATAAAGTGTTGCCTAAATCCGTATAAAGGCTAACTCTATGTGCTTTTTTGCATTAGATAAAAAGGCCCAGCACTTTTGCTGAACTTTCTATTATTTATGAAAATAATCATTGGATTACGTAAAGAAAATTAAGACTGGCTATGGGTTTTTTTTCAACCAATTAAATCATTTCATTCACAGATGTAGTCAAAATTTAATAGGCTATGATATATGATATTTTCGCACTCAGAGCAGAAAAGTGTAGTTTGATCGTTGTCAAATTGGTGGTATCATGTCAAACCAGTTCTGTGTGTGAGAGGACAGTTTTTAAATATCCTATGTTGAGCCTGGATAACTTGCATATGTGTACAGGTAATTCTGTAATTGAAGTAGAGATTAGTACATTGTACTAGTATTGATAAATATGTCCTTGGTACTGTGTAATATGGTTGTTGACCTTTCAATAGTTCACCGTACCGTAAGTCCATTTCTATTAATGCAAGCATTTATTGTGTTATTCCAATTTAAAATTTTAGTATTTTTTTCTCTGCATATTGTATGATATTAAAGTATCAGTTTTTTATTGAGTTGAATGAATGTTGTAGAGAGAAATATTAACTTCACCAGTATAAAGACACTTAGAATTATGCGCCTGATATAGTGAAACCTTAAGTTAACAGCTATTATTTCATGTTCCACCTCCTTTTAACAACATTACATATTTCTAAGTCACTTTTTTTCTTAACAATTATTTTGTTATAATCCCTTGATATATTGCCAGATCAAGTTATACTGCCAAGATCTCGTTTTACTGCGAATGTACTGTAGGTACAAAGTTACAGTAATGTAACACAATACAAGATTCTTAAAACAAGCAATCACTTCTAAGGGTATCCCATATCTTTTGGAATTTTTATGAAAAAGATCCAATAAAGATGAAATAAACACTCAACAATTGTGTTCTGAGAGTAAAAATACAAGGGAAGCGACTCCGACCAGGCAGGGATTTGAACCCTTGACCTTCCAACACATTAAAGTCACACTAACCAACTGGGTTAACTGGGCTCTATAACAGTCCTACCACACAGTGCTTGTTCTACCTAAATGATTTGGGAAAACATAGCATTGTTTCCATTGAAATTGGGTTGCTATTCCTCACATCTTCTTCATTTCGGGAAAATAAAGCTCTTATTTTTGCAGCCTGTATTCAGATGTAAAACTAGTCAGAAGATAAATCACTGTATGTATGGAATACTATAGTAGATTTCTCTTGTGTTGTGCCTGCACTGGAACAGGGATCCTAAAGGTATAGAAGTTTCAAATAATTATTTATTACACTGAAATATTTCAATAGATTATTGAGTCCACTTTTATAGCAATGTTAATTGATTATTGAATCCACTTTTATAGATTTTTTATTGATTATAAAGAGTCCGCTTATAAAGAATATTATAATTGATCATTAAGTAGACTTATTAGTTTGATTGTTGATTGTTGAAGTTTAAAAGTTTAAACAGGTTATCGAGTACTGTTGTGTGTTGATATAGGTACTATTTGTTCTGGCTCCAGGTTTTCTGATGTTTACCTGTCCTTGCTGTGTTCAAGAGTGAAACACAAAACCTATTGTTAAATGCCTTCTGACCGAATCAATATTTTAACAACTTACTTTCATGTGTGTAATGTGTATATAAGTGTAAATATGGTATTATAAGAACGCTATCCTCAGCCAAGAACCAGATCAATGTGAAAATGGAAGGGCTTTTGCTTCAAATGAGATTTATTTATGAGGCTGGTTATATCTGTTCTATTGTTGGTTGTGAGTGATTACTGGTGATAAATAGGTATAAAGATGGCGTGAGATATCAGATAAAAGGCCTCTTATATTTAGTTTATTCTGTATGTGTTGATATCACGGGTGTCTGGTTTATGGTTTACACACTGCATATAAATCAGAGATTATGTATTAATATAACATATTTGCTTACTTCTGCTCCAGTGCACAGTAATCTAGCAACAGTTAAAGCTCACGGTTAATACCTCACTGATAAAATCAGCTAACGTTAGTACGGCTCACAAAAGTAAGATTTCAGATGTGTATAGATCTGTGAGTTTTCAATCAAAGTAAAAAATCTACTATACTAATAATCTGACTAAAAAGAATCACAAAGGTTAGATTCTTTCTCTAAAAAGACTGCTTACACTGATACCACTGTGGTTAGCTGCTGTTACACTGGCAGGTGTCAAAACATGGATGCTGCTGTTACTGTTTAGAATATGCTGTGCTGTGTGTGTAATGTTAACACTTCACATTAATGTATAAAAAAAATCAAAAAAGTGTTAACACCATATATATATATATATCATAAAAAGAAAAACTCTCAACAACGAGCCTTTAGTACTTTCATCTCTTCTAGGAGATTCTTCAGACTGTTTATTTAAAGTATATGTTGTGACGTCATAGCAATATAAATACATTAATTATAGTCTTAAGGCAGAGAGTACTATTTGTTTAGGATTTAGATATACTAGTAATACTATTATTTTCAAAAAACAAAATAATATTAAAACAATATATATAAAATTAAAATAAAAAACACTCCCTGTGTGGGGCGAACTCAGGACCATCACATTACTGATCCGACACACTACCAATGTCACTACTTTACAAACATAACTCTTAAATAGACAACAATAAAAATGATAAAACATGTTGATCGAAACTCGGCGTGTATTCACATCCTCTCATATACAGAGGTACTCTCTACCTTAAACGTAACATGAAGTTAGAACATTATAAAATATTGGTCAAACAGTACTGTTCAAGTAGGATCTAAGAAGTCTGATGAATTCAGATTCCTTAGCCTAACGTTTGATTACGTTTGCGTTGTTCATTTGATAAATAGGAAATATTTTAAATTTGTCATCAGCGCAAGCATGTATGTGTTTACTAACTGGTAAAGATCTTAAGCTGTCTGTTCGTATTTGCTGTCTATGTACAGTCATCCTTGTTCGTAGCTCACCGCCCGTAATATATATATATAATATTAATATATGTAACTTTATTATCCCTGCAATATTGTGTATATGTCTGAAAAGAATCTTGAACTGATACCCATAACTGTTGAGAGGAAAAAAGATAAGTTTAAGTACTTGACATGATATTCCCATTTTACTGTCAGTGGTTGATATTATAGACACAGAATGGGTAAAGGGGAGAAAGGGGAGGGGGGATCGATTGATCACATGGAAGATTTATTTTTTCGAAGTCTTTGCCTCCAAACACAACACTATTTACAACCCAGGTTGAAGTATTCTCTTGCGAAGTGTATACCCTGTGCTTGAAACAAAGTTTCACCAAAGGCACCACTGTAGTACAGGAGACGAAAAAAATGCACAGGCAGACCAGGATTCAAACCCAGGACCTCCAAACTCTAGACAGATGCTCTACCATTTGAGTTTTCAGGTTGCTGGCACTCAACGCAGTCCAGTTCTGCTCTATGTAATTATATGGGTATGACTGGGAGTCCAGTTCTGCTCTATGTAATTATATGTGTTTGACTTTGAGTCCAGTTCTGCTCTATGTAATTATATGTGAATGACTTGGTGTCCAGTTCTGCTCTATGTAATTATATGGGTATGACTGGGAGTCCAGTTCTGCTCTATGTAATTATATGCGTATGCCTTTGAGTCCACGCAATCCAGTTCTGCTCTATGTAATTATATGTGTAGGACTGGGAGGCCAGCTCTGCTCTATGTAATTATATGTGTATGACTCGGAGTCCAGTTCTGCTCTATGTAATTATATGGGTATGACTGGGAGTCCAGTTCTGCTCTATGTAATTATATGCGTATGCCTTTGAGTCCACGCAATCCAGTTCTGCTCTATGTAATTATATGTGTAGGACTGGGAGGCCAGCTCTGCTCTATGTAATTATATGTGTATGACTTGGAGTCCAGTTCTGCTCTATGGAATTATATGTGTATGACTTGGAGTCCAGTTCTGCTCTATGGAATTATATGTGTATGACTTGGAGTCCAGCTCTGCTCTATGTAATTATATGTGTATGACTCGGAGGCCAGTTCTGCTCTATGTAATTATATGTGAATGACTTGGTGTCCAGTTCTGCTCTATGTAATTATATGGGTATGACTGGGAGTCCAGTTCTGCTCTATGTAATTATATGGGTATGACTGGGAGTCCAGTTCTGCTCTATGTAATTATATGTGTATGACTCGGAGTCCAGTTCTGCTCTATGTAATTATATGCGTATGCCTTTGAGTCCACGCAATCCAGTTCTGCTCTATGTAATTATATGGGTATGACTGGGAGTCCAGTTCTGCTCTATGTAATTATATGGGTATGACTGGGAGTCCAGTTCTGCTCTATGTAATTATATGGGTATGACTGGGAGTCCAGTTCTGCTCTATGTAATTATATGCGTATGCCTTTGAGTCCACGCAATCCAGTTCTGCTCTATGTAATTATATGGGTATGACTGGGAGTCCAGTTCTGCTCTATGTAATTATATGTGTATGACTGAGTCCAGTTCTGCTCTATGTAATTATATGCGTATGCCTTTGAGTCCACGCAATCCAGTTCTGCTCTATGTAATTATATGTGAATGACTTTGAGTCCACGCAGTCCAGTTCTGCTCTATGAAATTATATGCGTATGACTTTGAGTCCAGTTCTGCTCTATGTAATTATATGTGTAGGACTGGGAGGCCAGCTCTGCTCTATGTAATTATATGTGTATGACTGGGAGTCCAGTTCTGCTCTATGTAATTATATGGGTATGACTGGGAGTCCAGTTCTGCTCTATGTAATTATATGCGTATGCCTTTGAGTCCACGCAATCCAGTTCTGCTCTATGTAATTATATGTGTATGACTTTGAGTCCACGCTGTTGTGATGTAAATATAAAATTATACAAAACCAAAATAGATTTAAGTGGCAGTGTGATATTTCAGACATCCAATTATTCATAGGTGTTTGTATTAAGTTCAAAGTTAATGCTCCTCATATTGGTCCTAATTGAGAAGGTTGATATTGTTGTGAGTCAGTCAGTCTTCCGGTCTACAGCATCACAATTAGTCCACGGCCATTGTATTGCCTCAGAATGCAGTGACCGATATACAGGCACCTCTTATATTTCTTATACCAGTAACAATTTTCAAGCTTGATGAAATTTGTAAAATATGAAAAAATATCAAATTAATTTCAATGTAAGTTAGAAATTTTATAAACAGTTGTATTGAAGTATATTATGACTGCTGGTACATATCAAAAGTTACCAAGAGAATCCTGACAGTTTGTGAAGCCTGGTGCATGTCATCAACTGTCTTGTTACGTAGTGTGAGGGGCTAATTGGCTGTAAGATTAACATATTAAATTCCTAGGAAACAGAGGTTGAGGATCTGTTAGGAACTATAATCTGTATAATATAAGGTATAATAAGTACTTTAATTGTGTAGACATCAATGTTGTGGATTGTAAATCTATTCACAATTATACATTGATACCTTTAAATGCTAAATCACACAATAAACAAAATATTTACTTTTGAATAGGTTACAACATATCTATAGCTGTAAAACAGATAACATAATTAAATGCAATGGAGTAGTAGATATATACTAATGATTTGGGCGTCGGCCAAACTTGGCTTTCTGCACGGCACGGTATGACATTGTCCTGTGTGCTTGTACTATGAAGATAATGTATTGAAGGTGGGTATTTTTAGTCTGTATTGGTATATGGACCTACAATCAGGCTTGTGGCCTGTTAAATGTTATCTGATGTACTCACGTTAGGAAGACACTTGATCCCATTTATGACCGATATTAATTACTAGTTTGTTACTGACAAAGGTACCCAGTACTCTGACATAAAGGTAGTTTATGGCAGAAGGCAATTTGACACATTTACCAAATCACATATTTTAAGTAAACTAAAGCAGATGATGGACTCGTTATTTGATTGATATTTGTTTCATTTTTTACCCTCACTTTGACAAAATCAGGGTATGTAGTTTTTGCTTTGTCCATTTATATATCCGAAGTAATAAAATGCTGTTTCACAAATGGACATCAAACTTGATATATAGGTACATCATGGAAAGACCTTTGACCTTGACTTCAAATTCTAAAAGTAGTGTATAATAAGGTTCCTGAAGTACATCTCAGCCACTGATTCATGAATGTGATTCAAACTTTGTTGATATGCGAGTAAAAATCTAGATTATATTGAATTTTACATGCATTTATATATACTGAGATAAAAAAGGTGTACATACCGCAAGCATGGTCTCCATTTAAATTAGTAAACCTGTCAGTTTTGTCCTGAATTATTTGGCTATCAAATAAAAGTGAGGAAAAAAAGTTCAATGATGTAATTTTAGATATTTTAATTATTTTGCATTCAGAATAGTTTGTATTTTTGTAGATATATGTGAATGTTAGTCAAGCCGACCAAATGTGTCTTTTTCTCCATACTGACACATTCTTTTACTTACTAATGATCTTGCTTGTTATTTTACCTGGTGGCTGTTTTTTTGGGTTATTTGGCACCAAAGAGGTGGGAAGAATAAAGGTCAGGGTTATACTAAGTTATTTTGATCTGTAAAAAATCAGTGGAATGTTTATGTTCATCCTGCCATATTCACGAACATTTTGGGACCATCTTTGTTAGCCATTTCTAGTTTCATTGGATAAATGATTACTTGATTTCTATATAATGTTCTATTTTTCACAGATGGTGTAATAAAGACATATGAGGCTGAGGGAGGAAAGCTGGTGATGGTCATCACAGAACACAAGGGCTGGGTCACAGACTTCCTGTATTGGTCAGTATATCCTACTCACTTTACACATGTTTGGTTTTTAGCTCACCTGGTCCGAAGGACCATGGTGAGCTTATGCCATACCGCAGCGTCCGTCGTCCGTCCGTCAACTTTTCCTATAAAATGCTACTAGTCATGAACGACTGAGCAGATTTTAACCAAATTTGGTCAGAAGCATCCTTGGGGGAAGGGAAACAAATTTTGTATAAATTGTGTGTCTGGCCCCCCTGGGGGCTGAGGGTCAGGGCCCAATAGGGGTAATATAGCAAATTCTTTAAAATCCTTCTTATTCTGTAGGAATGAAAGGATTTAATCCATATTTGGTCTGAAGCCTCCTTGGGTGAAGGGGAACCAATTTTGTTTAAACCGTGGGTCTGGCCCCCCAGGGGCCTGAGGGGTTGGGCCCAATAGGGGAAACATAGCAAATTATTCTTCAAAATCCTTATTCTTCTGNTATATGCAGGAAAACACAGTTTGTATTGGCGTCTACCTTCTGACAGAAAGGCTGGAGATTAGAATCACTCCGTCAGTAACTGTTGTTCTTGTGTTCTTGTGACATCTACCCTACTGTACAAATGGGAACCAGCATGCTTAGAAGTTATCCTACAATGATACTCCAACAATGTTAGAGGTTTTACACGGTGAAAAACTTTTGACAGGCGCCGCGTCGCAGTCGGCAAAATCATTTCCGATTGAAAAAAAGGCCGACCAGCTGCCTCTCATGTTATGGGAGTACCTACAATGACTGGTGTACTATCTTGATGTTTTTACTTTGAAACATGATTTGGAATTGGTTAATTAATCAGTCTTACGACCTGTNCAAAATCCTTATTCTTCTGTAGGAATGAAAGGATTTGGTCCATAATTGGTCAGAAGCATTCTTGGGTGAAGGGGAACCAACTTTGTATAAACCGTGGGTGTGGGCCCCTCTGGCGGCTGATGGGCAGGACCCAATAGGGGAATATCACAAATTCTTTAAAATCCTTCTTCTTCTGTAGGAATGAAAGGATTTGTTCCATATTTGGTCTGAAGCATCCTTGGATGAAGGGGAACCAATTTTGTATAAACCATGGGTCTGGCCCCAGGGGCCTGAAGGGAGGGGCCCAATAGGGGAAAC
Source organism: Mizuhopecten yessoensis (assembly GCF_002113885.1). NCBI lineage: Eukaryota > Metazoa > Mollusca > Bivalvia > Pectinida > Pectinidae > Mizuhopecten > Mizuhopecten yessoensis. The sequence goes on from NW_018406874.1 coordinate 704,164, forward strand.
ATAGCAAATTATTCTTTAAAATCCTTCTTCTTCTGTAGGAATGAAAGGATTTGGTCCATATTTGGTGTG